>NW_022301437.1:171-7880 GCF_002776525.5 Piliocolobus tephrosceles | reverse complement strand
GGTCCACTCCAGACCCTGTTTGCCTGGGTATCAGCAGCAGAGGTTGCAGAAGATAGAATATTGCTGAACAGCGAGTGCACCTGTCTGATTCTTGCTTTGGAAGCTTCCTCTCAGGGGTGTACTCCACCCTGTGAGGTGTGGGGTGTCAGACTGCCCCTAGTGGGGGATGTCTCCCATTTAGGCTACTCAGGCACTTGAGCAGGCAGACTGCCCCTTCTCAGATCTCAACCTCCGCGTTGGGAGATCCACTGCTCTCTTCAAAGCTGTCAGACTGAGTCGTTCGCGTCTGCACAGGCTTCTGCTGCTTCCCCTGTTATTTTTTA
This sequence comes from Piliocolobus tephrosceles, assembly GCF_002776525.5. NCBI lineage: Eukaryota > Metazoa > Chordata > Mammalia > Primates > Cercopithecidae > Piliocolobus > Piliocolobus tephrosceles. The sequence continues at coordinate 7,557 of NW_022301437.1, read as the reverse complement.
GCTGTTCCCTGTCCCCAGAGGTGGAGTCTACAGAATCAGGCAGGTTTCCTTGAGCTGCTATGAGCTCCACTCAGTTCGAGCTTCTCAGCAGCTTTGTTTACCTACTTAAGTCTCAGCGATGGCAGGCGCCCCTCCCCCAGACTCGCTGCTGCCTTGCAGTTAGATTGCGCAGACTGCTGTGATAGCAAGGACGGAGGCTCTGTGGGCGTGGGACCCTCCCGGCCAGGTATGGGATATATTCTCCTGGTGTGCGGGTTTGCATACAGTGCAGTATTGGGGTGGGAGTTACCCGATTTTCCAGGTGTTGTGTGTCTCAGTTCCCCTGGCTAGGAAACGGTACTCCCTTCCCCCTTGCGCTTCCCAGGTGAGGCGATGCCTCGCCCTGCTTCAGCTCTCGCTGGTCAGGCTGCAGCAGCTGACCAGCACTGATTGTCCAGCACTCCCGAGTGAGATGACCCAAGTACCTCAGTTGAAAATGCAGAAATCACAGGTCTTCTGTGTTGCTGGCGCTGGGAGATGGAGACTGGAGCTGTTCCTATTCGGCCATCTTGCTCCACCCCCCACTTTTTTTTTTATTATACTTTAAGTTCTAGGGTACATGTGTATATCATGTAGCTTTGTTACATATGTATACTTGTGCCATATTGGTCTGCTGCACCCATCAACTCGTCAGCACACATCAATTCATCATTTATATCAGGAATAACTCCCAATGCAATCCCTCCCCCCTGCCCCCTCCCCATGATAGGCTCAGAAGTGTGATGTTGCCCTTTCCAAGTCCAAGTGAACTCATTGTTCAGTTCCCACCTATGAGTGAGAACATGCGGTGTTTGGTTTTCAGTTCTTGTAATAGTTTGCTAAGAATGATGGTTTCCAGCTGCATGCATGTCCCTACAAAGGATGCAAATTCATCCTTTTTTATGGCTGCATAATATTCCATGATGTAATGTGCCACATTTTCTTAATACAGTCTGTCACAGATGGACATTTGGGTTGATTCCAAGTCTTTGCTATTGTGAATAGTGCCGCAATAAACATACGTGTGCATGTTCCTTTATAGCAGCATGATTTATAATCATTTGGGTATGTACCCAGTAGTGAGATGGCTGGGTCATATGGTACATCTAGTTCCAGATCCTTCAGGAATTGCTGTACTGTTTTCCATAATGGTTGAACTAGTTTACAATCCCACCAGTAAAAAAAGTGTAAAAGTGTTCCTATTTCTCCACATGCTCTCCAGCACCTGTTGTTTCCTGACTTTTGAATGATTGCCATTCTAACTGGTGTGAGATGGTGTCTCATTGTGGTTTTGATTTGCATTTCTCTGATGGCGAGTGATGATGACCATTTATTCATGTGTCTGTTGGCTGTATGAATATCTTTTTTTGAGAAACGTCTGTTCATATCCTTCGCCCACTTTTTGGTGGGGTTGTTTGTTTTTGTCTCATAAATTTGTTTGAGTTCTTTGTAGGTTCTGGATATTAGCCCTTTGTCAGAAGAGTAGTTTGCAAAAATGTTCTCCCATTCTGTAGGTTGCCTGTTCACTCTGATGGTAGTTTCTTTTGCTGCGCAGAAGCTCTTTAGATTAATTAGATCCCATTTGTCAATTTTGGCTTTCGTTGTCATTGCTTTTGGTGTTTTAGACATGAAGTCCTTGCCTATGCCTATGTCCTGAATGGTACTACCTACGTTTTCTTCTAGGGTTTTTATGGTATTGGGTCTAATATTTAAGTCTATAATCCATCTTGAATTAATTTTCGTATAAGGAGTAAGGAAAGCATCCAGTTGCAGCTTTCTGCTTATGGCTAGCCAATTTTCCCAGCACCGTTTATTAAATAGGGAATCCTTTCCCCATTTCTTCTTTCTCTCAGTTTTGTCAAAGATCAGACGGCTGTAGATGTGTGGTATTATTTCTGAGGACTCTATTCTGTTCCATTGGTCTGTATCTCTGTTTTGGTACCTGTACCATGCTGTTTTGGTTACTGTAGCCTTGTAGTATAGTTTGAAGTCAGGTAGCGTGATGCCTCCAGCTTTATTCTTTTGACTTACGATTGTCTTGGCCATGTGGGCTCTTTTTTGGTTCCATATGAACTTTAAAGCAGTTTTTCCCAATTCTGTGAAGAAACTCATTGGTTGCTCGATGGAGATGGCATTGAATCTATAAATAACCTTGGGCAGTATGGCCATTTTCACGATATTGATTCTTGCTATCCATGAGCATGTTATGTTCTTACATTTGTTTGTGTCCTCTTTTCTTTCACTGAGCAGTGGTTTGTAGTACTCCTTGAAGAGTTCTTTTACATCCCTTGTAAGTTGGATTCCTAGATATTTTCTTCTCTTTGAATCAATTGTGAATGGAAGTTCATTCCTGATTTGTCTCTCTGCTTGTCTGTTACTGGTGTATAAGAATGCTTGTGATTTTTGCACATTCATTTTGTATCCTGAGACTTTGCTGAAGTTGCTTATCAGCTTAAGGAGATTTTGGGCTGAGATGATGGGGTTTTCTAAATATACAATCATGTCATCTGCAAACAGGGACAATTTGACTTCTTCTTTTCCTAACTGGATACCATTTATTTCTTTCTCTTGCCTGATTGCCCTAGCCAGAACTTCCAACACTATGTCGAATAGGAGTGGTGAAAGAGGTCATCCCTGTCTTGTGCCAGTTTTCAAACGGTATTTTTCCAAATTTTGCCAATTCAGTATGATATTGGCAGTGGGTTCGTCATAAATAGCTCTTATTATTTTGAGGTACCTTCCATCAGTACCGAATTTGTTGAGCGTTTTTAGCATGAAGTTCTGTTGAATTTTGTCAAAAACCTTTTCTGCGTCTATTGCGATAATCATGTGTTTCTTGTCTTTGGTTCTGTTATATGCTGGATTATGTTTATTGATTTGCAAATGTTGAACCAGCCTTGCATCCCAGGGATGAAGCCCACTTGATCATGGTGGATAAGCTTTTTGATGTGCTGCTGAATCCGGTTTGCCAGTATTTTATTGAGGATTTTGCATCGATGTTCATGAGGGATATCGGTCTAAAGTTTTCTTTTTTTGTTGTGTCTCGGCCAGGCTTTGTTATTAGGATGATATTGGCCTCATAAAATGAGCTAGGGAGGATTCCTTCTTTTTCTATTAATTGGAGTAGTTTCAGAAGGAATGGTTCCAGCTCCTCCTTGTACCTCTGGTAGAATTCAACTGTGAATCCATCTGGTCCTGAACTTTTTTGGTTGGTAGGCTATTAATTATTGCCTCAATTTCAGAGCCTGCTGTTGATCTATTCAGGGATTCAACTTCTTCCTGGTTTAGTCTTGGAAGTGTTTAAATGTCCAGGAAATTATCCATTTCTTCTAGATTTTCTAGTTTATTTGCGTAGAGGTGTTTATAGTATTCTCTGATGGTAGTTTGTAATTCTGTGGAGTCGATGGTGATATTCCCTTTATCATTTTTTATTGCGTCTATTTGATTCTTCTCTCTTTTCCTCTTTATTAGCCTTGCTAGTGGTCTGTCAATTTTGTTGATTTTTTCAAAAAACCAACTCCTGGATTCATTAATTTTTTGGAGAGTTTTTTGTGTATCTATCTCCTTCAGTTCTGCTCTGATCTTAGTTATTTCTTGCCTTCTGAAGCTTTTGAAAGCGTTTGCTCTTGCTTCTCCATTTCTTTTAATTGTGATGTTAGAGTGTCCATTTTAGATCTTTCCAGCTTTCCCTTGTGGGCATTTAGTGCTATAAATTTCCCTCTACACACTGCTTTCAATGTGTCCCAGAGATTCTGGTATGTTGTATCTTTGTTCTCATTGGTTTCAAAGAACATCTTTATTTCTGCCTTCATTTTGTTATGTACCCAGTAGTCATTCAGGAGCAGGTTGTTCAGTTTCCATGTAGTTGAGCGGTTTTGATTGCATTTCTTAGTCCTGAGTTCTAGTTTGATTGCACTGTGGTCTGAGAGACAGTTTGTTATAATTTCTGTTCTTTTACATTTGCTAAGGAGTGCTTTACTTCCAATTATGTGGTCAATTTTGGAATAAGTGCGATGTGGTGCTGAGAAGAATGTATATTCTGTTGACTTGGGGTGGAGAGTTCTATAGATGTCTATTAGGTCCGCTTGGTGCAGAGATGAGATCAATTCCGGGATATCCTTGTTAACTTTCTGTCTTGTTGATCTGACTAATATGGACAGTGGAGTGTTGAAGTCTCCCATTATTATTGTATGGGAGTCTAAGTCTCTTTGGAAGTCTCTAAGGACTTGCTTTATGAATCTGGGTGCTCCTTATTGGGTGCATATATATTTAGGATAGTTAGCTCTTCCTGTTGAATTGATCCCTTGTCTCTTTTGATATTTGATGGTTTAAAGTCTATTTTATCAGAGACTTTGATTGCAACCCCTGCTTTTTCTGTTCTTCATTTGCTTGGTAGATTTTCCTCCATCCCTTTATTTTGAGTCTTTGTATGTCTCTGCATATGAGATGGGTCTCCTGAATACAGCAGACTGATGGGTCTTGAATGTTTATCCAGTTTGCCAGTCTGTGTCTTTTAATTGGACCATTTAGTCCGTTTACTTTTAAGGTTAATATTGTTATGTGTGAACTTGTTCCTGCCATTATGATAACAACTGGTTATTTTGCTCATTAGTTGATGCAGTTTCTTCCTAGCCTCGATGGTCTTTACATTTTGGCATGTTTCTGCAATGGCTGGTACCGGTTGCTCCTTTCCATGTTTAGGGCTTGCTTCAGGGTCTCTTGTAAGGCAGGCCTGTTGGTGACAAAATCTCTAAGCATTTCGTTATCTGTAAAGGATTTTATTTCTCCTTCACTGATGAAACTTAGTTTGGCTGGATATGAAATTCTGGGTTTAAAGTTCTTTTCCTTAAGAATGTTGAATATTGGCCCCCACTCTCTTCTGGCATGTAGAGTTTCTGCCGAGAGATCTGCCGTTAGTCTGGTGGGCTTCCCTTTGTGGGTAACCCGACCTTTATCTCTGTCTGCCCTGAAGATTTTTTTTCCTTCATTTCAACTTTGGAGAATCTCGCAATTATGTGTCTTGGAGTTGCTCTTCTGGAGGAGTATCTTTGTGGTGTTTGCTGTATTTCCTGAATTTGAATGTTGGCCTGCCCTACTAGGTTGGGGAAGTTCTCCTGGATGATATCCTGAAGAGTGTTTTCCAACTTGGTTCCATTTTCCCCCTCACTTTCAGGCACCCCAATCAGATGTAGATTTGGTCTTTTGACATAATCCCATACTTCTTGCAGGCTTTGTTCATTTCTTTTTCTTCTTTTTTCTTTTGGTTTCTCTTCTCGCTTCATTTCATTCATTTGATCCTCAATTGCTGATACTCTTTCTTCCAGTTGATCAAGTCGGTTACTGAAGCTTGCGGATTTGTCACATATTTCTCGTGTCATGGTTTTCATCTCTGTCATTTCGTTTATGACCTTCTCTGCATTAATTATTCTAGCTATCAACTCGGATCCATCCACGAGGGAATTTCCAAGCTGCATAATGTAAGAAAAGCTTCATGTATGTGAGATGAATAAACATAGCACAAAGCAGATTCACAGAAAGCTTCTTTCCAGTTTTTTTCTGAAGATATTCTCTTTTTCAAAATAGTTCTTAATTTGCCCCTGAAGGTCCCTTCGTGGATCCATTAATGACAGTTTCCAACCTGCGTAATGTAAAGAAAGCTTTATCTATGTGAGATGATTGCGCATATCACAGAGTAGTTTCCTAGAAAGCTTCCTTCCAGGTTTTGGCTGAGGCTATTTCCCTTTTCACCATCAGCATCAACATGCTCCCGAATATCACTTGGTACCTGTTTCTCCTAAACGGTTTCCCTCACGCTGTATGAGAAGAGTGGTATATCACTGTGAGTGTAATGCACAAGTCACAAAGCAGTTCCTCGGAAAGCTTCTTTACAGTTTCATTCTGAACATATTTTCTTTTTCACCGTAAGCCTCAAACTGCTCCCGAATATCCCATCACACGCTCAACATACACGGGGCTAGAAAAATGCTCAATGAAAACGAAGGCTTAACTGAGTCATAGGAATTGAGACGTCACAGAGCAGTTTCACAGAAAGCTTCCTTCTTTATATTACCTGAGGATATTTCATTCTCCATATTCTAAGGATCGTTCTCAGAAGTCCTTCCTCAGATTCCACAGAAGCAGTGATTTCTAGCTGCTGAATCCAAAGAATGGTTTAACTCTATGAGACGAAGACACACATCGCAAAGCAGTTGCTCAGAAAGTTTCTCTGCAGATTTCATCGGAAGATGTTTCCTTGCTCACCACAGGCCTCCGGGCTTCACTAAATATCCCTGCACAGATTCTTCAAAGACAGATTTTCGAAACTGGGCAACTTAGAGTAAGCATTAACTCTGTGAAGTGAATGCACATATCAGAGATCAGATTATTGGAACACTTCTTCCTCATTTTTATTTCAGTATATTTCACTGTTCGCTGTAGTCTTCAGTGTGCTCCAAAATATCACTTTTTTGGTTTCACAGGAACAGTTTTCAAACACTGCCTTGTGTGAAAAGAGGTATGACTCCCTGAGTGGAATGCATACATCACAAAGTAGTTTCTGAGAAAACTTTCCTCTGGTTTTTATCTGAAGATATCTCCTCCATCACTGTAGGCCTGTATTTGTTCTAGAATGTTCCTTCGCGGATTCGTGCATGACGGAGTTTCCAAACTGTGTAATATAAGAAAGGTGTTAAATATGCGAGATGAATCAATATATCTAACAAAAAGAAATTTCACTGAAATCTTCTTGCCAGTTTTTGTCTGAGTATATTTCCTTTTTCACCACAGCCATCACTATACTCCCAAATGTCTCTTGGTAGCTTTTTCTCCAAAATGGATTCTGGAATCCTCTATGAGAAGAAAGGTATATTTCTGAGAGTGGAATGCACACGTCACAATGCAGCTCCTCAGAAATCTTCTCTTCACTTTCTATCTGAAGATGTTTCCTTTCTCATCGTTAGCCTCAAAGTGCTCCTGAATATCCCTTTCACAGACTAAAGAAAAACAGTGTTTTTATACTGCTCAATGAAAAGAGAAGCTTAACTGTGTGAGCGGAATTCACGTGACACAGGGCAGTTTCACAGAAAGCTTCCTTCTGGTTTCTCTCTGAGGTTGTTTCTTCTTCAGGATATTCTGTTTTTTTTTTTTTATTATACTTTAAGTTCTAGGGTACATGTGCATAACGTGCAGGTTTGTTACATATGTATACATGTGCCATGTTGGTGTGCTGCACCCATCAACTCGTCAGCACCCATCAATTCATCATTTATATCAGGTATAACTCCCCAATGCAATCCCTCCCCCCTCCCCCCTCCCCATGATCGGTCCCAGTGTGTGATGTTCCCCTTCCCGAGTCCAAGTGAGCTCATT
>NW_022301437.1:0-71 GCF_002776525.5 Piliocolobus tephrosceles | reverse complement strand
AGTGAGAACATGCGGTGTTTGGTATTCTCTTCTTGTGATAGTTTGCTAAGAATGATGGTTTCCAGCTGCAT
>NW_022301436.1:0-1081 GCF_002776525.5 Piliocolobus tephrosceles | reverse complement strand
CCAGGCAGCAGGCAGCTCAAGCTCAGTCTGTCTCCATGAGACTCTTGGAGTCTCTGGTTAGCACTCTTGTTCCCAAACCCAGCCCCCTGGTTATCACTGGGCTGTTTGTGAAAAATAGACCCCGGAGCTATTTCCAACAAGCCCTCTAGGTGATGCTGGCACAGCTGGCCCAGAGACCGCTGGCAAGTGCAAATCAGTGACTAGTCTCCTCCAGTTGTGGAAAAGGCCTGAAACTAGCCACGCTTCAAGTCCCTCCTTCCCTGCGGCTCTTGAGCTGAAGCATTTCATCTGGGCTCAAAGATGTTTCTTTATATATATACACATATATATGTGTGTGTGTGTGTGTGTATATATATATGTGTGTTTTTAAAAATTATGTGTAAGTTCTAGGGTACATGTGCACAACGTGCAGGTTTGTTGCATAGGTATAGATGTGCCGTGTTGGTTTGCTGCACCCATTAACTCGTCCTTTACATTAGGTATATCTCCTAATGCTATCCCTCCCCGCTGCCCCCACCCCACGACAGGCCCCGGTGTGTGATGTTCCCCTTCCTGTGTCCAAGTGCTCTCATTGTTCAGTTCCCACCTATGAGTGAGAACATGCGGTGTTTGGTTTTCTGTCCTTGCAATAGTTTGCTCAGAATGATGGTTTCCAGCTTCATCCATGTCCCTACAAAGGACATGAACTCACCAAAGATATTTCTAATCTCCCCTGACCACCCTCATTAATTCTCCAAACACCAAGAGCCTGGTGGGTGCCAGATCTGTGCTAGGCCTAGAAATGCAAAGGTGACAAAGGTGAGGTGGGCCCATCTACATCCTGGAGAAATTCAGTCCGTGACTCCCTGTGGCTTCGGCCCAGGCTCGCTTCCTGGGTCAGTGTATGGTGTCCAGGTACAGACAGGCATATGGGCAGGGGTTATAAATAAGGACAGGCCAAACAAGTCTGCCTGTCCTTCAGCCACTAGAGATACAGGCTTTAGAGTTCTCTTTGGCCACCGTAGGCCTCAGGCTGCAGATGGATGTGATGTCCGCTCTTCTGTGGACCACAACCATCAGAGTGGCTGAGACAGGCACAGTC
>NW_022301435.1:0-5947 GCF_002776525.5 Piliocolobus tephrosceles | reverse complement strand
CATGCCCAGTTGGTCTGCACCCTCCCTGGGCGCCGGCTGCATTTTCGCGCGCGCGGGAAAAGTTGGGAGGGGGGATGAAGAACCCAGATGTGCACCATCTTGCCTCCGCGTGGGAAAAGTTGGGAGGGGGGATGAAGAACCCGGATGTGCACCATCTTGCCTCCGTTCATCCAAACAGAAACCTAAAATAATATATGAGAAAATTACTAGAGATGAGAACATTCAACAAAGTTGCTAACAAAATTAAAATTCTGTTTAAATCTTTTATGTGTGACTCTAATGACATGTTACATTATGCCTACTAGGTAACAAGTTTATAATGCATTCTTCTTAATATCAGGGCCCTGACTTCTGCATTTGTTTTTGGTTTTGTTTTGTTTTGACTGATTTCTCTCAGCTGACATCAGTGTAGAATACATAATATGCACTCAAATATATATTGAAGGAATAGATAAACCATATTATCAAAGCAAAGTATACTTTTTCTCATTTTCATACAGGATAATATGTATATAGCCACAAATGGTCATATCAAGTTACTAAAGATCTCAGATAGTTTGTTAGGACACAACACGATTTTTACTATTTGAGACTGAAGTCCCCTTCACTAAGGGCCCATTTTCACTCAATTCTGAATCTCTCTTAATAGAATCTTGATAATTTTGAAGTATCTTGAATAGACTGGCATCCAAGTTGAGGTCTTACTCCCAACTATTTCCTTGGCAGGGTGAAACAAATTATAGTAAGAGCCAACAGTGGAGTACAGTGGTGCACTCTACATTGTGCAGAACTTGCATTAAGATTGATAGAACACTTCTGAAATGATTTTTTCTTCTATCTACTATATTGTTTGTCTGCAACATTATTCCCATAACATCCAGACATCTTTATGAGGTATCGATTGTATTTGTTTAGCCTCCCTGGGCATATCAAATTTGCAGATAACTCAATTGCCTTTATGCAAATTCTAGGTAGCTAGTTATTTTTACTAGGTAAGGATCATTTCTTGTTTTCTGCAGTAACCACTCAGTTATAATGATATTCTCAAGCCCTCTCTTTCCTTCTATTATTATATATAGCCAAAAGGACTCTGACTATAGAAGCAAGGGTAAGAAACCCAACATGGTAGATCAGAAGAATCTACTTTCCCCTACACAAAAACATTTATTTTACTTTCTAACTCTTATAGTATTTGGAAAGTTTTATTTCACAAAAGAAAGGGCTGGTATAATCTCATTTCTGCTGATCACAGGTCAATACATTTTATTACAACAATAAATCTGAAAGTGATCTCTTTTGGTCGGTCTTCATCGACATCGACAGAACACAGAGGATTGATTGTGTAGCAAATGACGTGGCGTCTCCTGTTGTAAACTGATCATTTGACTCCTGTCTTTTGCCAGTTAGCTACAATAAAAACAAACTGACTTTAAAGGCTGGAACAGCAAAGCCAATGATTTAATCCTTCTTATTAATGGTATAATAACATGTGCTTGTGTTAGAAGTTCCATATAAATCTTCATGCTTCATTTGTTCACTGTCAGGCAAATCTGCTGAATCAAGTAAGACTCTAGAAAATGCCCTGCATTGTGAAAGTCAGGGATGGTCTTTTCAGGCTTGGAAGGAAGGAAGCATGGAACCAGGAGCTCAGATGCAGGATCAAGATCTAATTCGAGTTGTTGATTTGGCTAGAAGGATACAATTAAGAGTTTAAAAGCAAACCAGAGAAAAAAAAATGCAGCACTTATATGCCTAGAAAGCTCCCCAAAGCAAGCATAACATGTACAAAAGCCGGGCGCGGTGACTCACGCCTATAATCCCAGCACTTTGGGAGGCCGAGGCGGGCGGATCACAAGCTCAGGAGATCAAAACCATCCTGGCTAACATGGTGAAACCCCGTCTCTACTAAAAATACAAAAAATTAGCCGGGCGAGGTGGCCGGCGCCTGTAGTCCCAGCTACTCGGGAGGCTGAGGCAGGAGAATGGCGTGAACCTGGGAGGCGAAGCTTGCAGAGAGCCGAGATCGTGGCACTGCACTCCAGCCTGGGCAACTGAGCAAGACTCCGTCTCAAAACAAAACAACACCCTGGGGGATAGAGCGAGACTCTGTCTCAAAACAAAAACAAAAACAAAACAAAACAAAAAACGTGTACAAAAGCGGTTTTGCTTCCTTGATATTTTATTGAACTCTCAATTGAAACTATCAATAGAATAAACAACTGGGTTCCTGTTTTCATTTGAGTATTTCAAAGATGTTTAATCATTACGGGACCAAATCTAGAAATTACCACTACAGATAATAATTTTATATTTCTTTCCTGAAAACAAAGAATTATTCAATATAAATACCTAATGAAGACTAGAAAACACAGAAAATAAAATACAGATAATTGACCTCAAACCTCTGGATCTAAGATAATCGTATTTTAGTATGTTTTCATTCCATGAGTGTTGGAATGAGGGATGGGGCATTTGTCTAGGAATAGCAAAACTGACTTTTTAAACTCAGAGTCAATTTGGAGGAATTTGTGTGTATGTGCACGTGTGTGTGTGTGTGTGTGTGTGGCAGTTACAGCTTATTCCTGTAATGAGTTAAAAAAAAAAAAAAGTTATGACAATTTGACTTTCTTTGAAGTTTTATCCAGAAGCATCTTTGGGAAGCAACCTCTGAACTAACTTCTGGGTTCTCTAGTGTGGCAACCTGCAACTGTGATTCTATTCAGTCCCTCTTGTCATTGACTGAACTACTGGTCTCCTTGACTTCTCAGTGCTCAAAATATTAATTAGACTACATCTCTTTATCAATAAAATGTTAAGAGATTTCTTTTGTTTTTTAAGGGGTGTGTGCATATTAAATTTTTTTTTTTTTAAGGTGTGCACTTTTATTCAACTGGTCTCAAGTCAGTGTACAGGTAAGCCCTGGCTGCCTCCACCCACTCCCAGGAGACCAAAAGCCTTCAGACATCTCAAGTTGGGGGACAAAAAAGGGGGGGGGGGGCAGGAAGGCTCATCATTCAAAATAAAACAAAATAAAAAAGTATTAAGGTGAAGATTAAAAAAATTTTGCATTACATAATTTACACGAAAGCAATGCTATCACCTCCCCTGTGTGGACTCGGGAGAGGACTGGGCCATTCTCCTTAGAGAGAAGTGGGGTGGCTTTTAGGAGGGCGAGGGACTTCCTGTAACAATGCATCTCATATTTGGAATGACTATTAAAAAAAAGAACAATGTACAATCAAAGTCCTCGGCCACATTGTAGAACTTTAGGGGATGCTCGCTCCAACCGACTGCTGTCACCTTCACCGTTCCAGTTTTTAAATCCTGAGTCAAGCCAAAAAAAAAAACCAAAACAAAACAAAAAAAAAACAAATAAAGCCATGCCAATCTCATCTTGTTTTCTGCGCAAGTTAGGTTTTGTCAAGAAAGGGTGTAACGCAACTAAGTCACAGTCCGCCTAGAAGCATTTGCGGTGGACGATGGAGGGGCCAGACTCGTCATACTCCTGCTTGCTGATCCACATCTGCTGGAAGGTGGACAGCGAGGCCGGGATGGAGCCGCCGATCCACACGGAGTACTTGCGCTCAGGAGGAGCAATGATCTTGATCTTCATCGTGCTGGGCGCCAGGGCAGTGATCTCCTTCTGCATCCTGTCGGCAATGCCAGGGTACATGGTGGTGCCACCAGACAGCACTGTGTTGGCGTACAGGTCTTTACGGATGTCCACGTCACACTTCATGATGGAGTTGAAGGTAGTTTCGTGGATGCCACAGGACTCCATGCCCAGGAAGGAAGGCTGGAAGAGCGCCTCGGGACAGCGGAACCGCTCGTTGCAGATGGTGATGACCTGGCCATCGGGCAGCTCGTAGCTCTTCTCCAGGGAGGAGCTGGAAGCTGCCGTGGCCATCTCCTGCTCGAAGTCCAGGGCAACATAGCACAGCTTCTCCTTGATGTCACGCACGATTTCCCGCTCGGCTGTAGTGGTGAAGCTGTAGCCGCGCTCCATGAGGATCTTCATGAGGTAGTCAGTCAGGTCCCGGCCAGCCAGGTCCAGACGCAGGATGGCGTGGGGGAGGGCATACCCCTCGTAGATGGGCACAGTGTGGGTGACCCCGTCACCGGAGTCCATCACGATGCCAGTGGTACGGCCAGAGGCATACAGGGACAGCACAGCCTGGATGGCCACGTACACGGCTGGGGTGTTGAAGGTCTCAAACATGATCTGAGTCATCTTCTCGCGGTTGGCCTTGGGGTTCAGGGGGGCCTCGGTCAGCAGCACGGGGTGCTCCTCAGGAGCCACACGCAGCTCATTGTAGAAGGTGTGGTGCCAGATCTTCTCCATGTCGTCCCAGTTGGTGACAATGCCGTGCTCGATGGGGTACTTCAGGGTGAGGATGCCTCTCTTGCTCTGGGCATCGTCGCCCACATAGGAATCCTTCTGACCCATGCCCACCATCACTCCCTGGTGCCTGGGGCGCCCCACGATGGAGGGGAAGACGGCCCGGGGAGCATCGTCGCCCGCGAAGCCGGCCTTGCACATGCCGGAGCCGTTGTAGACAACGAGCGCGGCGATATCATCATCCATGGTGAGCTGGCGGCGGGTGTGAACGGGCGGCGGAGCAGCGAAGGCGAGGCTCTGTGCTCGTGGGGCGGACGCGGTCTCCGCATATTAAATTTTTAACAATGTATTTTGCCTTCATACATGATGGGCAACTAGCTAATCTTTATTCATTTATTCACTCAATAGAATAATTATTGATGTCTACGATGTGCTATTCTCTCTTCCAATTGCTAAAAATGAAGAAGTAAAACATACATTTCTCTCTAATTCTTTCAAAACTTTATAAAAAATACTTCTGGTTTTTAATATTCAGGTAAGACTGAGACTGTGGCCTGGATTTACTTTTCTTTTTCTGTCGTTCTTTCTTTCTTTCTGTCATAGGAGTTATTCAGAAAGTACTTTACCTTGATAGAGGGGCAAAATGGTTCTTGGAAAGTTTTTGTCTCTTTTAAAGCAGCTCCAGAAACATTTCTTGTCTGGTTCTTAGAGCCGGTCAGGCAACCTTTGATATGCAAATACAGGCCATTAGAGGCTACTTTCATCTAAACATGTTGATTCCCACCATTGTCCTCTTGCCCTTGCCCCCATATATGCCTGGCAACATGCCTGCCTCCACATATTCCCAAGTATGTAGAATATCATGGCGCCCTGCATTTGCATATTAAAAGACTAAGGTGGGAGGGTCAGTTTTTTCTCAGGCTATGTGAATGACATGCTTAGTGAAACCAATCCCCTAACCCCTATGCATATCAGACACCGCCTCCTCCAGCCTCCTCATATAAAGCTGGTATCTGCTGCACTCGGGGTTTCCTCTCCCAGCTTTGAAGACCACCCCCCCCCACCCCCACTCCGGTCTCAGTACAGGGAAGCTTCTTCCTTCTTTCTTTTTTCTTGCGTATTAAATTCTCTGCTCCTTAAAACTACTCCACGTGTATCTGTCATTTTATGCAATTCAGCCTAAGACAAGAGCCCTGGTGTTCCTCCACTCATCAAAGTCGTATCATTTATTTCTTTTTCTTTCTTTCTTTTTTTTTTTTTTTTTTTTTTTTTTGACTCAGGGTCTTCCTCTCTCACTCGGGCTGGAGAATAATAGCACAATCGGACGGGCGCGGTGGCTCAAGCCTGTAATCCCAGCACTTTGGGAGGCCGAGTCGGGCGGATCACGAGGTCAGGAGATCGAGACCATCCTGGCTAACACAGTGAAACCCCGTCTCTACTAAAAAACACAAAAAACTAGCTGGGCGAGGTGGCGGGCGCCTGTAGTCCCAGCTACTCGGGAGGCTGAGGCAGGAGAATGGCGTAAACCCGGGAGGCGGAGCTTGCAGTGAGCTGAGATCCGGCCACTGCACTCCAGCCTGGGCGACAGAGCAAGACTCCGTCTCAAAA
>NW_022301434.1:985-2685 GCF_002776525.5 Piliocolobus tephrosceles | reverse complement strand
CACATCAGAAAGCAGTCTCTCAGAAAGCTATTCTCTAGTTGTTACCTGTGGATACTTCCTATTTCACAATGGTCCCTAATGGGCTCCCACATATCACTTTCCAGATTCCACGAAAAGAGTGTTAGCAAACTGCTTCCTTAGCAATAAGCTGTAACTCTGTGAGATGAATTCACGGATCTGAAAGACATTTGTCAGAAAGCTTTCCTCTCCTTCTCAACAGATGATATTTCCTGTAACAGCGTAATCCTCAATGCTATCCAAAGTAGCCCTTCTTAGGTTCGACAAAGACAGTGTTAATGGCCTGCTCTATGAAGTATAAGTGTTAACTCTGTGAGATGAATTCACACATCAACAAAAAGTTTCTAAGGAAGCTTCTTTCCTGTTTTCATGTGAGGATGTTTCTTTTGTCACCATAAGCTGCTTTGCGCTAAGCAATATCCCATTGCAGATTTCCAGAAAACTGTGTTATCAAGGACATGACTGTGGAGAAACATGTAGCTCTGTGAGTTGCTTTCACACATGGCAATGCAGTTTCTCAGAAGGCTTCTTTCCATTTTCTGTCTCAGGGTATTTCCTTTTTCACCATTGCCCTCAATGAGCTCCCAAATATTGCACTGCAGAATCGAGACAGCAGTGCTAGCAAACTGTTCTAAGAATGGAAGCGTGGAGCTCTGTGTGTTGAAGTCACACATCAGAAAGCAGTCTCTCAGAAAGCTATTCTCTAGTTGTTATCTGAGGATACTGCCTTTTTCACAGTAGGCCCTAATAGGCTCCCTATTATCACTTTCCAAGTTCCACGAAAAGAGTGTTAGCAAACTGCTTCTTTAGCCGTAAGCTGTAATTCTGTGAGACGAATTCACAGAACAGAAAGAAATTTGTCAGAAAGCTTTCCTCTCCTTCTCAACAGATGATATTTCCTTTAACAGCGCAGGCCTCAAAGCTTTCCAAAATAACCCTTCTTAGGTTCTTCAAAGACAGTGTTAATGGCCTGCTCTATGAAATATAAGTGTAACTCTGTGAGATGAATTCACACACCAACAAGAAGTTTCTAAGGAAGCTTCTTTCTTGTTTTCATATGAGGATGTTTCCTTTGTCACGATAAGCTGCATTGCGCTAAGCAATATCCCATTGCAGATTCCCAGAAAACTGAGTTATCAAACTCATGACTGAAGAGAAACTTTTAGCTCTGTGAGTTGCTTCCACACATGGCAATGCAGTTTCTCAGAAGGCTTCTTTCCAGTTTCTGTCTGAGGTTATTTCCTTTTTCACCATTGCCCTCAATGAGCTCCCAAATATCGCACTGCAAAATCGAAGACAGCAGTGCTAGCAATCTGTTCCAAGTAAGGAAGCGTGGAGCTCTCTGTGATGAAGTCACACTTCAGAAAGCAGTCTCTCAGAAAGCTATTCTCTAGTTGTTATCTGAGGATACTGCCTTTTTCACAGTAGGCCCTAATATGCTCCCTAATATCACTTTGCAAGTTCCACGAAAAGAGTGTTAGCAAACTGCTTCTTTAGCAGTAAGCTGTAACTCTGTGAGACGAATTCACAGATCAGAAAGAAATTTCTCAGAAAGCTTTCCTCTCCTTCTCAACAGATGATATTTCCTTTAACAGCGTAGGCCTCAAAGCTATCCAAAGTAGCCCTTCTTATCTTCTTCAAAGACAGTGTTAATGGCCTGCTCTATGAAATATAAGTGTAAC
>NW_022301434.1:0-885 GCF_002776525.5 Piliocolobus tephrosceles | reverse complement strand
ATCAGAAAGCAGTCTCTCAGAAAGCTATTCTCTAGTTGTTATCTGAGGATACTGCCTTTTTCACAGTAGGCCCTAATAGGCTCCCTAATATCACTTTCCAATTCCACGAAAAGAGTGTTAGCAAACTGCTTCTTTAGCAGTAAGCTGTAACTCTGTGAGACGAATTCACAGATCAGAAAGAAATTTGTCAGAAAGCTTTCCTCTCCTTCTCAACAGATGATATTTCCTTTAACAGCGTAGGCCTAAAAGCTATCCAAAGTAGCCCTTCTTAGGTTCTTCAAAGACAGTGTTAATGGCCTGCTCTATGAAATATAAGTGTAACTCTGTGAGATGAATTCACACATCAACAAGAAGTTGCTAAGGAAGCTTCTTTCTTGTTTTCATATGAGGATGTTTCTTTTGTCACCATAAGCTGCATTTTGCTAAGATATATCCCATTGCAGATTTCCAGAAAACTGTGTTATCAAAGACATGACTGTAGAGAAACTTGTAGCTCTGTGAATTGCTTTCACACATGGCAATGCAGTTTCTCAGAAGGCTTCTTTCCAGTTTCTGTCTGAGGTTATTTCCTTTTTCACCATTGCCCTCAATGAGCTCCCAAATATCGCACTGCAGAATCCACGACAGCAGTGCTAGCAAACTGTTCCAAGAAAGGAAGCGTGGAGCTCTGTGTGATGAAGTCACACATCAGAAAGCAGTCTCTCAGAAAGGTATTCTCTAGTTGTTACCTGTGGATACTTCCTATTTCACAATGATCCCTAATGGGCTCCCACATATCACTTTCCAGATTCCACGAAAAGAGTGTTAGCAAACTGCTTCTTTAGCAGTAAGCTGTAACTCTGTGAGACGAATTCACAGATCAGAAAGAAATTTGTCAGAAAGCTT
>NW_022301433.1:2010-4568 GCF_002776525.5 Piliocolobus tephrosceles | reverse complement strand
CGGTCTCAAAAAGAGCGGTTATTAAGTAGATTCTCTCAGTTCTCAACACCAGCACTATACAGTGTTGAGTAACATCTCAGGTGCTAGGAAAACAGCAGCTGACATTCTAGCAATGCACAAATAGAAAAGCAAAGATCACCACAGAGTAAAAGAGAATAGATTTTTTAAAAGTATGAAAACAAAACGAATATATATCAGATTACACTATAAATGGAAAATCCTATTATCTTGACTGGATTGCAAGTCAAAAACTCTCATGGCTTCCAACATCCAATATATTCAAAGCAGTTCAGGAATGGTGAAAGTGGAATGGAATTTAAAATTATTCAAAGGTTGCATATGTGAAAGCACCATGCCCTGAACAAAATATTTATTTTTAAAGTGCATAATGAACACTG
Source organism: Piliocolobus tephrosceles (assembly GCF_002776525.5). Classification (NCBI taxonomy): domain Eukaryota; kingdom Metazoa; phylum Chordata; class Mammalia; order Primates; family Cercopithecidae; genus Piliocolobus; species Piliocolobus tephrosceles. The sequence continues at coordinate 4,170 of NW_022301433.1, read as the reverse complement.
CATACAAAGTTTGTGTAACAAGAGAGAAAAAATCTCACGTTTTTAAAAAAGGAATATGCAACTTATTTACATATAATAAAATAAAATTAAATTAAAATAACAGCAATGGAAGACATAATCTGACCTTTGAAAATCAAGGGAAAAATCTCTTTTAACTAAACTTGGCACAATTTTTAATGTGAGTTATGGAAAATAATAATACCTGAATATAGTATGTAAAAGTACCAACACAATAAAGCTAAAATAATATCCGTGGAAAAATTATTTGCTGTACATTATTTTTAAAAAATGATCTAAGTACTTTCCTCAAGAAGGCAAATGAATGAAATTTAAAAATTGTCTGAGAAAATCTGAGAAACAAAATGAATATAGAGAAGTAGAATATAATTTAACTATAAACCACACAAATAGAATTTAAAAATAAGGCCGGGTGCAGTGGCTCATACCTGTAATCCCAGCACTTCGGGAGGCGGAGGCAGGCGGATCACCTTAGGTCAGGAGTTTGAGACCAGCCTGACCAACATGGAGAAAACCCGTTTCTACTAAAAATAGAAAAAAAGAAAAATAGCCGGGTGTGGTGGTACATGCCTGTAATCCCAGCTACTAGGAAGGCTTAGGCAGGAGAATCGCTTGAACCTGGGAGGCGGAGGTTGCGGTGAGCTGAGATCACGCCATTGCACTCCAGCCTGGGCAACAAGAGCAAAACTCTGTCTCAAAGAAATAAAAAATAAAAATAAAATAAAAATAAGTGGCAGCCAACGTGCCCAACATGATTTTCTGTGATGAAAGAAATGCTCTATATCTATATTGTCCAGTGCAGTAACTACCACACATATGTAGTTACAGAATTTCTAGTTTGGCCACGAATTTGGCTATTACTCCTAAGGATATGCCATTTAGTTATTTAATTATAATTAATTTACACTTTATAACCCCATGTGACTAGTGATTACTCTATTGGTCAATGCAGATCTAGAATCTTGGAGAAGGCAGTTAAAATAATGAGATATGGTGAAAACAAAAATGGAAAAGGCACACAAATAGTGAACACAGAATATGAGAATGTGAAGTCACAATTCACACAGTAAAATTTAATAATGAGATGCTGCCTTGATGGGACACATGTCTAATGATATTCAAGGCTTGTCTAGTTACAGGTAGAAGAGCAGGAGCAGGGCAGGAGAGGGCTCTTCCCCCACCCACTAGAAATGTTAGGTGATGGCCTGTTAATGATCACTTTGCCTCTCTACAAATGATAATTAGGCAGCACCAGAGGCCATTTCCTGATGGTCTACACCTGTTAACATCAGAAATGTTACTTAAATGCAGACCCCAGGAAGAAGCAACTTCTTGGGCATGCATGTTAAGAGACAAACATGACAAAGTGTCATCTTCCGGGGACACACTCCACTGGAAAAGGAAAGAAAGCCTCAGATGGAAATGCATATAACTCCCTAAACACAACGTGCATGCTCAATTCCAAAGGGGAAGGAAAGTACTGTGCATGCTGCAAACTCTCCCTAAAGAAGAATCATGGGAAAGAGGAAAACCCATCCCAGGATCAAGGTTAAAGACCCTTCTCTTCTCTCTCTTGGACCTTCAGGCATCCACTTGGGTCTCTTCCAAGAGAATTTTCCTTTCCTTTCTGTTCTAAAGCCTTTTTAAATAAACTTCCACTCCTGCTCTGAAACTTAGTCTCTTTTTCCGCTGTATCCCCCTCAGTCGAATTCTTTCTTCTGAGGAGGCCAGGACTGAAGTTGCTTATGGACCCATGCAGATATGCTGCCAGTAACTCGAATCTCTTCTACTGGTAACAGTATCATTGTAAGGGAATGAGGCCAGTTCACATCTCAGGGCTCGGAGAACACACCAAAAATAAAAAGTTGGAGGATGCTGTGAACTTATCTACCTTCTAAGGCAAGTTGCACAAGCAAGCAGCGAGACTCTTTTCCACCAAGGTCTTAAACTCTTCTGATGCTCCTTCTCTGGGAAAATGCATCTTCTGATTGGCTTCCCCTTATATAGGAAAAAACAATGAATAAACCCAATCAGCAGTACATTCCAAGAGACATGCCCCGATTGCGCAGATACTGAACCTCATCAAAACTTCATTCTGGAGACACATCCGGTTCAATTTGATTGGATTCTGAGACAAGTACT
>NW_022301433.1:0-1910 GCF_002776525.5 Piliocolobus tephrosceles | reverse complement strand
ATTCATAAGTACTTTTTTTTTTTTTTTTAGAGATGGAGTCTTGCTCTGTCGCCCAGGCTAGAGCACAGTGGTGTGATCTCGGCTCTCTGCAAGCTCCTTCTCCTGGGTTCACGCCATTCTCCTGCCTCAGCCTCCCGAGTAGCTGGGACTACAGGCGCCTGACACCACGTCTGGCTATATTTTTGTATTTTTTTTAGTAGGGACGGGGTTTCACCCGTGTTAGCCAGGATGGTCTCGATCTCCTGACCTCGTGATCCCCCCACCTCGGCCTCCCAAAGTGCTGGGATTATAGGCATGGGCCACCGCATCCGGCTTCATTAGTACTTTTGAGTGTATTATATGTACTAGAAAGCATTCGCAGTCATGGTGTACAGCAAGAAACCAGACAAACTAGAGTCTTGTGGAGACTCTATATTCTAAAATTATTTGGAAGTCAATTGCACTTGAAAACAAAGGGAAAGTGAATAGACATAAAAAGTTTCAATGTTCATGATGATGCAAAAAAATAAAATATATTGCAGAAATGAAGTCAGGAAGTGTTAGGGATCATATGGTACTTGTAAGGCCATTGGTATCCTCTGAAATTCAAGCAGGCTGAAGACATTTGCATAACTAAAAGGAAAGCAGATGCTAATAGAAGACAATGAAGAAAGGGCCTGAAAGGCATTTCAGAGACCTTGGCTGGTGGCAGCCCCTCCCTTCAAAGGTCTGGAGGCCTATAAGGGAAGACTGGTTTTGTGGGCTGGGCCTAGGGCTGCACCACCCCGGGCAAGCGCAGGACAGTGCTCACAGCATTCTGCCTCCCAACCACTCCAGCTCCAGCCATGGCTAAAAAGGTCCCAGACACAGTTTGGGTCACTGCTTTGAGGGTGCAAGACATAAGCCTTGGCAATTTCCATGGGATATTAAACCTGCAGTTGCACAAAGTACAGGAGTGCGCTGCTGACTAGGGAATTTACAAAAGAAAGAAGTTTAGTTGGACTTACAGTTCCACATGGCTGGGGGGAGGCAGAAGGCGAAAGGCATGTCTTACATCACAGCAGGCAAGTGAGAGAATGGCAGCCAAGCAAAACCGGTTTCGCCTTATCAAACCATCAGAACTCGTAAGACTTATTCACTACCACAAGAACGATATGGGAGAAACTGCCCCCATGATTCAATTATTTCCCACGGGGTCCCCCCACAACATGTGGGAATTGTGGAAGTACAATTGGAGGTGAGATTTGGGCGGGGGCACAGAGCCAAACCATATCAGAAGCCTTCACCTGGATTTCAAAAGATGTATGGAAAAGACTGTATGTCCAGTAGAAGCCTGCTGGGGTGGAGACCTCATGGCAAATATCTACTACGGCAGTGCAGAGGGAGAATATGGGGAAGGAGCCCCCACAGAGTCCTCACTGGGGCACTGCCTAGTGGAGCTCTGAGAAGACGGCCACCATCCTCCAGACCCCAGAATGGTAGATCCACTGACAGCTTGCACCCTGAGCCTAGAAAAGCTGCAGGCACTCAACACTAGCCCTTGACAGCAGCCATGGGGACTGACCCTTGTATCCAAAAGAAAATAAATTGTTCTACAATAAAGACATGTGCACTCATATATTTATTATAGCATTATTTGCAATAGCAAAGACATGAATATTTTCTCTATCATTGGATAGAGAAAATGTAGTATATGTACACCATGGAATACTATGCAACCATTAAAAAAATTTTGTCCTTTGCACCAACATGGATGCAGTTAGAGGCCATTATTCTAAAATATTGCAGGAAGAAGAAACCAAATACCATATGTTCTTAGTTATAAGTAAGAACAAAGCACTGATTACACATGGATGTAAAGATGGGAACAGCAGATACTGGGGACTACTAGAAGGGGAAGGGAAGGTGGGGGCCAAGACCTGAAAAACATA
>NW_022301431.1:1158-11176 GCF_002776525.5 Piliocolobus tephrosceles | reverse complement strand
TTAGTTTCTTTGCGCTGGGTACGTAATTCCTCCTTTAGCTCTGAGAGTTTGGATGGACTGAAGCCTTCTTCTCTCATCTCGTCAAAGTCATTCTCTGACCAGCCTTGATCCGTTGCTGGCAATGGGCTGTGCTCCTTTGCAGGGGGAGATGTGCTCTTATTTTTTGAATTTCCAGCTTTTCTGCCCTGCTTTTTCCCCATCTTTGTGGTTTTATCTGCCTCTGGTCTTTGATGATGGTGACGTACTGATGGGGTTTTGGTATAGGTGTCCTTCCTGTTTGATAGTTTTCCTTCTGACAGTCAGGACCCTCAGCTATAGGTCTGTTGGAGATTGCTTGAGGTCCACTCCAGACCCTGTTTGCCTGGGTATCAGCAGCAGAGGTTGCAGAAGATAGAATATTGCTGAACAGCGAGTGCACCTGTCTGATTCTTGCTTTGGAAGCTTCCTCTCAGGGGTGTACTCCACCCTGTGAGGTGTGGGGTGTCAGACAGCCCCTAGTGGCGGATGTCTCCCAGTTAGGCTACTCAGGGTCAGGGACCCACTTGAGCATGCAGCCTGCCCCTTCTCAGATCTCAACCTCCATGTTGGGAGATCCACTGCTCTCTTCAAACCTGTCAGACAGAGTCGTTCACGTCTGCACAGGCCTCTGCTGCTTCCCCTGTTATTTTTTAGCTGTGCCCTGTCCCCAGAGGCGGAGTCTACAGAGACAGGCAGGTGTCCTTGAGCTGCTGTGAGCTCCACCCAGTTCAAGCTTCCCAGCGGCTTTGTTTACCTACTAAACCTCAGCGATGGCGGGCGCCCCCCCCCCCCAGCCTCGCTGCTGCCTTGCGGTTAGATTGCCTCAGACTGCTGTGTTAGCAAAGAGGGAGGCTCCATGGGCGTGGGACTCTCCGGGCCAGGTATGGGATATATTCTCCTGGTGTGCCGGTGTGCTTACTGCTTAGTATTCAGGTGGGAGTTATCCGATTTTCCAGGTGTTGTGTGTCTCAGTTCCCCTGACTAGGAAAAGGGGCTCCCTTCCCCCTTGTGCTTCCCAGGTGAGGCGATGCCTCGCCCTGCTTCAGCTCTCACTGGCCAGGCTGCAGCAGCTGACCAGCACTGATTGTCCAGCACTCCCGAGTGAGATGACCCCAGTACCTCAGTTGAAAATGCAGAAATCTCCGGTCTTCTGTGTCGCTCACGCTGGGAGATGGAGGCTGACGCTGTTCCTATTCGGCCATCTTGCTCCGCCCTCTCTCTAGTTTTTTTTTTTTTTTTTTCTGGGGATTTTTTTCAAATGTCCCCTTGCAGACTGTTAAAAAAGAGTTTTTGTATCCTGTTGAATCAAAAAAAGTGTATCTCAGTTAGATGAATCCACACATCACAAAGCAGTTTCACAGATAGCTTCTTTCTAGTTTTTGTCTAAGGATATTTATTTTTTTTGTCCCCATAGTACTCAATGGTCTCTGAAATATCACTTTGCAGATTTTCAAAAAGAATATTTCTAACTAGCTGAATCAAACGTAAGGTTTAACTCTATGAGATGAATCCACTTATCTCAAAGCAGTTTTGCAGGTAGCTTCTTTCTAGTTTTAATCTGGGGATATTCTGTTTCTTCCCATAAGTCCCAATGGGCTCCCAAATGTCCGTTTGCAGATTCTACAAAAAGAATTTTTCCAACCTGATGCATCAAAAGAAAGGTTTAACTCAATGAGATGCAATCACATCACAATGCAGTTTCACAGATAGTTTCTTTCTATTTTTTTTGATGTAATATAGTTTATTTCTAGTTTTATCTGGGGATATTTGGTTTTTCCCTCTAGGCTTCTACGGGCTACAAAATGTCCCAACTGAGATTCTACAAAAAAAAATTTCAAACCTACTCAAGAAAGTTTTAACTCTGTGAGAGGAATCCACATATCACAAAGCAGTTTCACAGACTTTCTTTCTAGTTTTTGTCTGTATATATTCAGTTTTATCCCCTTAGGCACCAGTGGGCTACCAAATGTCCCTTCACAGATTCTACACAAAGAGTGTTTCCAACCTGCAGGACCAAAATAATGATTCAACCCTGTGAGATGAATCCACACATCACAAAGCAATTTCTCAGACAGCTTCCTTCCAGTTTTTATCTGGAAATATTTTCTTTTTCCCCATAAACCTCTACAGTATCTCTAATGTTCTTATGCAGATTCTACAAAAAGTGTTTCCAACCAGCTGAATCAAAGTAAAGGTTGTACTCTGTGAGATGAATTTACACATCCCAAAGCAGTTTCATACATAACATCTCTCAAGTTTTTACCTTAGGATATTCAGTTTTTCCCCAAAGGCTTCAATGGGCTCTCAAATTTCCCTTTGCAGATTCTACAAAAAATGTGTTTCCAACCTGCTGAAACTAGGAAAGTTTTAATTCTGTGAGAGGAATCCAGAAATCACAGCAAAGTTTCACAGATAGCTTCTTTCTAGTTTTTATATGGGAATATTCTGTTTTTCCCTGTAGGCCTCTATGGTCTCCCAAATGTCCCTTCACAGATTCTACAGAAAGAGCTTTTCCAATCTGCTGAGTCAAAAGAAAGGTTTAACTCTGTGAGATGAATCCACATATCACAAAGCAATATCACAGATAGCTTTTCTCTAGTTTATATCTGGGGATACTTGGTTTTTCTCCATAAACCACAATGGAGTCCAAAATATTTCTTCTCAGATACTCCATAAAGAGTTACTACAACCTGGTGTATCAAAAGAAAGCTTTAACTCTGTGAGATGAATCTACACATCACAAAGCTTTTTCACAAATAGGTTCTTCCTAGTTTTCATCTGGGGACACTCCGTTTTCCAAATAGGCCTCAATGGCCTCCCAAACGTCCCTTTGCAGAATCTACATTACAAAGTGTTTCTAACCTGCTGAATCAAGTGGTATGTTTAAATCAGTGAGATGAATCCAAATATCGCAAGGCAGTTACACAAATACCTTCTTTGTGGTTTTTATCTGGAGACATTTGGAGTTTCTCCACAGGCCTAAAAAGTCTCCCAAAAATTTCTTTGGTGATTCTACAAAAACAGTGTTTCCAACCTGCTGAATGAAGAGAAATGTTTGCCTCTATGAGATGAATCCACACATCACAAAGCAGTCTCACAGATAGCTTCTTTCTAGTTTTTATCTGGGGATATTCAGTTTTGTCCCTTATGCCTCAATGGGTTCTCAAATATCCTACTGAAGATTCCACAAAAAGGGTGTTCTTAAATTGCAAAATCAAAAGGAAGGTTTAATTCTGTGAGATGAAACCACACATCACAAAGAAGTTTCTCAGATAGTTTGTTTTTAGTTTTTTTATGGGGATATTCAGATTTTCCCCTTAGGCCTCAATGGTATCCAAAATGTGCCTTCAGTAATTCTCCAAAGAGAGTGTTTCCAACCTGCTGAATTAGAGAAAGGTTTCATCTTTGAGATGAATTCATGTATCATAAAGCAGTTTTTGCAGATTGCTTCTTTCCAGTTTTTTTCTGGGGGTATTCTGCTTTTCCCCACAGACCTTAGTGGGCTCCAAAATGTCCCTTGGCAGATTCTCCACAGTGTTTCCAATCTGCTGAACCATAATAATGGTTTAACTCTGTGAGATGAATACACATACCACATAGCAGATTAACAGACAGCTTCTTTTTAGTTTTTGTCTGGGGTTATTCAGTTTTTCCAGCTAGGCTTCAATTGCCTCCCAAATGTTTCCTTGCAGATTCTCCAGAAAGAGTGTTTTCAACGTGCTGAATGAGAAGAAAATTTTAATTCTCTGAGATGAATCCACACATCACAAAGCAGTTTCACAGATAGCTTCTTTCTATTATTTATCTAGGGATATTCAGTTTTTCCCCTAGGCTTTATTGGGCTGCAAAATGTCTTCACTGATTCTCCAAAAAGAGTATTTCCAACCTGCTGAATCAGTAAGAACGTTTAACTTTGTAAGATGAATCCACACATCACAAATCAGTATCCCGAATAGCTTCTTTCTAGTTTTTATCTGTGTGTATCGATTTTACCCCATAGGCCTCAATGGGCCCAGAGAAGTCCCTATGTGGATTCTCTAAAAGGAGTGTTTCCAGCTGCTGAAACAAAAGAAAGGTTTAAATCTTTGAGATGAATACAAAAATTACAAAACTGTTTCACAGATAGAGTCTTTCTAGTTTTTATCTGGGGATACTCAATTTTGTCCCACAGGCATCATCTGCTCAGAAAAGTCCCTTCACAGAGTCTCCAAAAAAAGTGTTTCCAACACACTGGATCAAATGATAGGTTTAACTCTGTGAGATGAATCCACAAATCACGAAGAAGTTTCACAGATAGCTTCTTTCAAGTTTTTATCTGGGGATATTTTGTTTTTCCTTATAAACCTCAAGGGGCTATGAAATGTCCCTTCACAGATTTTGAAAAAAACCGTCTTTCTAAATCCACACCTCACAAAGCAATTTTTTGGATAGATTTTTTCTAGTTTTTATCTGGGGATATGTGGTCTTTTCAAATAGGCATTCATGGACTCCCAAATGTCCCTTCACATATTCTCCAACAAAAAGGTTGTGAGTTTTACTCCCATAGGCCCCAATGGGCTCTGAAATGTCCCTTGCAGATTCTCCAAAAAGAGTGTTTCCAACCTGCGGAATCAAAGGAAAGGTTTAACACAAAGCAGTTTCACAGATAGCTTCTTTCCAGTTTATCTGTGGATATTTTGTTTTTTGCCATAGGTCTCAATGGGCTTCCAAATGGTCCTTTGCAGACTCTATAAAAAGAGTGTTTCCAACCTGCTGATTCGGAATAAAGGTTTAACTCTGTGAGGAAAATTCGAACACTACAAGGTAATTTCACAGACAACTTCTTTCTAATTTTTATATGGGGATATTTGGTGTTTTACCAGAGGCATCAGTGGGCTCCAAAATGTCACTTCACAGATGCTCCAAAAACAGTGTTTCCAACCTGTGAAATAAAAGGAAATTTTTAACACTGTGAGGTTAATTTAAAAATCAAAAAGCAGTTTAAGAGACGTTCTTTCTAGTTTTTATCAGAGAATATTGGGTTTTTCTCCATAGGTCTCAATGGGCTTCGAAATGTTCCTTCACAAACTCTCAAAATAGAGTGTTAGAGTGTTTCCAACATACTGAATTAAAGGAAAGGTTTAACTTTGTGAGATGAATCCACAAATCAAAAAGAAGTTTCACAGACACCTTCCTTATAGTTTTTATCTGGGGATATTTGTATTTCCCCATAGGACTCAGTGTACTCCCAATTGTCCCTTCACATATCCTCCTAAAAGATTTTTTCAACCTATTGAATAAAAATAAAGGTTTAACACTGTGAGATGAATCCAAGCATCACAAAGCAATTTCACAGATAGTTACTTTCTAGTTTTTATCTGGGGATATTCGGTTTTACCCCATAGGCCTCAATAGGCTCCAAAATATCCCTTGTGGATCTTCCAAAAATCGTCTTTCCATCCTGCTCATCAAAAGATACTTTTAACTCTGTGAGATGAATCCACATATCACAAAGCAGTTTCACGAATAGCTTCTTTCTAGTTTATTATCTGGGCATTCTTGTTTTTTTCTCTAAGCCTCCATGGGAATAAAAGTGTTCCTTCACATTTCACAGATACTACAAACACATTGTTTCAAACATGCTGAATAAAAATTAATGTTTAACTCTCTGAGACGAATCCACACATCACAAAGTAGTCTCATGTACAGATTCTTTCTAGTTTTATCAAGGAATATTAAGTTTTTCCTTATAGGCCCCTATAGGCTCGCAGATATCCCTTCAGAGATTCACAAAAAAAGAGTCTTTCCAAGCTGCTGAATGAAAAGAAAGATTTAACTCTGTGAGATAAATCAACACATCACAAAGTAGATTCACTGATACCTTCTTTCTACTTTTTATCTGGGGATGTTCAGTTTTTGCTCATATCCCTTAATGGGCTCCAAAAAGTTCCACAGATTCTCCAAAAAGAGTGTTTCCAACCTGTTGAATGAAAAAAAAAAAAAAGATTTAATTCTGTGACATGAATCCACACACCACAAAGCAGTTTCATAGAAAGCTTCTTACTAGTTTTTATCTGGAGATATTCGGTTTTTCCCCTTAGGCCTCAATGTGCTCCAACGTATCCATCACAGATTCTCTCAAAAGAGTGTTCCCAACATGATGCATCAAAATAAAGATTAAACTCTGTGAACTAAATCCACACATCACAAAGTAGTTTCACAAGTAGATTCTTCCTGTTTTTTATCAGAGGATATTCGCTTTTCCCCCTTAAGTCTCAAAGGGCATCAAAATATCCCATTGCAGAGTCTCCAAAAAAAAAGTGTTTCTAACATGCTTGATTGAAAGAAAGGTTTAAACCTGTGAGATGAATCCACACAACACAAAACACTTTCACAGATAGCTTCTTTCTAGTTTTTAACTGGGAATATCTGATTTTTCTTCATGGGCCTCAATAGGTTCCCAAATGGCCCTTTGCAGATTCCGCAGAAGGAGCGTTTCCAACCTGCTGAATCAAAAGAAGGAATTAGCTCTGTGAGCTGAATACCCACATCCCCAAACAGTTTCAAAGATAGCTTGTTTCTAGTTTTTATTTGGAAATATATTTTTTTTCCATAGACCTCAATGGGTTCCCGAATGTTCTTTTGCAGATTCTCTAAAAGGAGTATTTCTAACCTGCAGAATAAAAATTAAGGTTTAACTCTGTGAGATGAAGCCAAATCTCACAAAGGAGTTTCACAGAGACTTTCTTTCTTGTATTTGTCTGTGGATATTCAGTTTCTCCCCAAAGGCCTCAATGGGCTCCCAAATGTCCCTTTGCACATTCTACAGAAAGAGTGTTGAAAACTTGTTGAATCAAAAGTAAGCTTTAAATATGTAAGATGAATCCGAACATCACAAAGCAGTTTCACAAATATCTTCTTTCTAGTTTTTATCTGGGGATATTGTTTTTGCCTGTAGACTTTTCAGGATCCCAAATATCCCTTTGATGATGCTGCAAAAAGAGTGTCTCCAACCTGCTGAATCAAAAGAAAGTCTTAACTCTGTGAGATGAAACCACACATCACAAAACAATTGTACAGATAGCTTATTTCTAGTTTGAATTTGGGGATATTCAGTTTTTTACATAGGCCTCAATGGGCTCCCAAACATCCCTTCACAGGTTCTCCACAAAGTGTGTTTCCAACATCCTGAATCAAAAGAAACTTTTATCTCTGTGAAATGAATCCAAACATCACAGTGAAGTTTTACTGACAACTTCCCTCTAGTTTTTATCTGGGAATATTTCTTTTTTCCCCACAGGACTTTATGGACTCCTGAATGTCCATTCACAGATTCTTGAAAAAGAAAGGCTTAACTCTGTGAGATTAATCCACACATCACAAAGCAGTTTCACATATCACTTCCTTCTAGTGTTTATCTTGAAGTTTTTGGTTTTCCCTGTAGGCCTCCATGTGCTCTCAAATGTTTCTTCAAAATATCTCCACAAAGACTGTTTCCAACCTTTGGGATAAATGAAAGGTTTACTTCTGTGAGATAAGTCCACAAGTCACAAAGCATTTTCGCAGATGGTTTCTTCCTAGTTTTCATCTGTGCATATTCGGTTTTTACTTACAGGACTCAAAGGGCTCCAAAATATCCCTTTAAATATTCTACAAAAACAGTGTTTCTAATCTGCTGGATCAAAAGAATGGTTTGAGTCTGTGAGATAAATCCACACCTCACAAAGCAGTTTCTCAGGGAGCTCCTTTCTAGTTTTTTTCTGGAGATACTCAGTTTTTTTTTTTCCTAATAAGCCTAAATGGGCACCAAAATGTCCCTTCACATATTCAATAAAAAGAGTGTTTTCAATCTACTGAATCAAAAGAAAGTTTTAACTCTGTGAGATGAATCCACACATCACAAAGCAATTGCACAGATAGCTTCCTTCTAGTTTTCATCTAGGGATATTCAGTTTTTACCCATAGGCCTCAATGGACTACCAAATGTCCCTTCGTGGATTTCCAAAGTAGTGTTTTCAACCTGCTGAATCAAAAGGAAGCCTTATATCAGTGAGATTAATCCTCAATTCATAAATCAGTTTCACAGATAGCTTCAATTTAGCTTTTATTAGGGGTTATTTCATTTTTCATCTTTGGCCTAAATGGGCCACCAAATGTCCCTTTGCAGATACTGTAAAAAGAGTGTTTACAACCTGATGAATCAAAAGAAAGCTTTAACTTTGTCAGATGAATCCACATATCACAAAGAAGTTTTACAGATCTTTTTTTCAAGTTTTTATCTAAAGACATTGGGTTTTTCCCAATGGGCCAAAATCGGCTCCCAAATGTCATTTTGCAGATTCTCCAAAAAGGGTTATTCCAACATGCTCAATCAAAATAAAGGTTGAATTCTGTGAGATGAATCCACACATCACAAAGGAATTTCACAGATAGGTTCTGTACACTTTTAAACTGGGTATATTGCATTTTTAACCATAGGCCTCAATGGATTCCAAAATGTCCCTTTGCAGATTCTCCAAAAAGAATTTTTCCAATCTGCTGAATCAAAAGAAAGGTTTATCTCTGTTAGATGAATCCACACATCTGAAAGCAGCTTTACAGATACATTCTGTATACTTTTCATCTGGGTATATTAGGTTTTTCACCATAGGTATCAATGGGCTCCAAAGTGTCCACTTGTAAATACTCCAAAAAGAGTATTTCCAACCTCCTGTATAAAAGGAAATGTTTAACTCTGTGAGATGAATCCACACATCACAATGCAATTTCACAGATAACTTCTTTCTAGTTTTTATCTGGGGATATTTGTTCTTTTCCCCATAGGCCAGAATGGGCTACAAAATGTCCATTTGCAGGTTCTTCAAAAAGAGTGTTTAAAACCTGCTGAATCATAAGAAAGTTTCAACTCTGTGAGATGAATCCACATATCAAAAAAACTGTTTCTATGATAGCTTCATTCTAGTTTTTAATTGTGAATACTGTATTTTCCCATAGTCCTTTAATTAGTCCTTCTCAGATTAATTAAAAAATAGTATTTGCAACCTGCTGAATCAAAAGAAAGGCTTAACTCTGTGACATGAATCCACATATCCACAGCAGTTTCACAGATAATTTCTTTCTCGTATCTATCCTGGTATATGTTTTTTTCCCCATAGGCCTCATGAGTTCCAAGATATTCATTTGAAGATTCTCCAAAAATAATTTTTTGCAATGTACTGTATAAAAGGAAAGGTTTAACTCTGTGAGATGAATTGGCACATCACAAAGCAATTTCACAGCTAGTTTCTTTCTAGTTTTTCTCTGAGAATATTCTATTTCTACTTATAGGCCACAAAGGGCTTTCAAACGTCCCTTCACAGATTCTACAAAAAGAAAGTGTTTCTAACCTGCAAGATCAAAATAATGGTTTAACTCTGTGAGATTAATCTACCCTTCACAAAGCAGTTTCACAGATAGCTTCTTTGCAGTTTTTATTTGGGGATATTCTTCTTTTCCCCATAGACCTCAAGGGACTCGTAAATATCCCTTCACAGATTCTCCATAAAGAGTGTTTCTAACCTACAGAATCAAGGAAACGTTTAACTCTGTGAGATCAATCCAACAACAAAATGCAGTTTTAGATATACCTCATTTTTACTTTTTGTGTGCAGATATTCATATTTTCCCCATAGGCCTCAAAGTGTTCCCAGATGTCTTTTTGCGGATTCTCAAAAAAAAAGTGTTTCCAACCTGCTGAATCAATAGAAACATTTAACTCTGTAAGATGAATCCATCCATCATAAAGCAGTTTCACAGATAGCTTCTTTCTAGTTTTTAATCTGAGGATTTTCACTTTTTCCTTGATGGTATCAATGGGCTCCCAATTGTCCCTTCACAGGTTTCCCAAAAAGAGTGTTTCCAACCTGCTGAATCAAAATAAAAGTATAACTCTGTGAGGTAAATCCACACATGACAAAGCTATTTCACAGATAGCTGCTTCCTAGTTTTTATCTGGGTATATTCAGTTTTTCCCCATAAGCTT
>NW_022301431.1:0-1058 GCF_002776525.5 Piliocolobus tephrosceles | reverse complement strand
TTATTTCTAATTTTTATCTGGGGATATTTAGTTTTACCCCATAGGCATCAATGGGCTGCAAAATGACCCTTAGCAGATTTTTTAAAAAGAGTGTTTCCAACCTACTGAATCAACAGAAAGGTTTAACACTTTGCAATGAATCCACACATTACAAAGCAGCTTCACAGATAGATTCTTCATAGTTTCTTTCTGGGTATTTTCAGTTTTTCCCCATAGGCCAAAATGGACTCCCAAATGTCTCTTCACTGATCCTCCAGAAAGAGTGTTTCCAAACTGCTAGATCAAAGGAAAATTTTATCTGTGTGAGATGAATCCACACAACATGATAGATTTTCACAGATAGCTTTTTTTTTTTTTTTAGATTTTATCTGGAAATATTCATTTTTTTCATTGGACTTAATGGGCTCCAAAATGTCCCTTCACAGATTCTACAAAAAGAGTGTTTCCAACCTGCAGTAATCAAAACAAAGGTTTAATTTCTTGAGATGAATCCACACATCACAAAGTGGTTTCACAGATATCTTCTTTCTAGTTTTACCTGGGGTATTCGGTTTTTCTCCTTTGACCTCAATGGGCTCCGAAATATGCCTTTGCAGATACACCCAAAAGAGTGTTTCCAACCAGCTGAATCAAAAGAAAATCTTATCTCTGAGAGAAATCCACATATCAAAAAGCTGTTTCACAGATAGCTTCTTCCTAGCTTTTATCTGGGTGTATTCATTTTTTCCTCACAGGCCTCAATGGGCTCCCAAATATCCCTTTGCAGATTCTCTAAAAAGAGAGAATGTTTCCAGGTCAGGTGCGGTGGCTCAAGCCTGTAATCCCAGCACATTGGGAGGCCGAGACGGGCAGATCACGAGGTCAGGAGATCGAGACCATCCTGGCTAACACGGTGAAACCCCGTCTCTACTGAAAATACAAAAACTAGCCAGGCGAGGTGGCGGGCGCCTGTAGTCCCAGCTACTCCGGAGGCTGAGGCAGGAGAATGGCATAAACCCAGGAGGCGGAGCTTGCAGTGAGCTGAGATCCAGCCACTGCACTCCAGTCCGGGTGACAGA
>NW_022301428.1:0-2050 GCF_002776525.5 Piliocolobus tephrosceles | reverse complement strand
TCACTGGTAATTGAACTATTATTCTCCTGCTTTCCCTTTGATGTCAGCTTTCTTCTCCTGCTGTGAATACAGGGTTCCTTTAGGACCAAAGTTTGACTCCACATAGCAGTACACATCAATGCCACCTCAGTGATCACAAACTCCAGAAATCTCACCTGAAAACAACACTTTTTTCAAATGGCTAGCTCTATTTTTAAAATACTATCAGTTTTACTTCCAAGTTATTATTTTCACCCATTAATTAAAACTCTTGTGCTGATCCAAACTAACACAGGAACAGAAAACTAAACACCGCATGTTCTCACTCATAAGTGGGAATTGAATAATGAGAACATAGGGCACAGGGAGGAGAAAATCACACACCAGGGTCTGTTAGGGGTGGGAGGTGAGTGGAGGGAGAGTATTAGGACAAATACCTAATGCATACGGGGCTTGAAACCTAGATGGTGGCTTGATAGGTGCAGCAAACCACCACAGCACATGTATACCTGTGTAAAAAACGTGCTCGTTTTGCACATGTATCCCTGAACTTAAAGTAAAAAACAAAGCAAAACATCACTGTGCTCATCAATTACTTTGTTTTAAAACTATTTATTTTATATGGCAAATCAGAAAATTACAATTAAAGCATTCATTTTAGTAATATCTAGAATCTAATTTAAAATTTTCAATTTAATGGCACTAGATAAAAAGCCAAGAATTGATTGATCTAACCCTTAAACACCATTTATTCAAACAGATTTTCTGTTATCAAAAGATAAAGCTACCGAGTTTTACTCAAGACATAGGAAATGCTAACAACTAGCTAACACAGAGGAGTGCCATCTTTCATTCTTAAATGGAGTTAACACCCAGAGAACAGGATATGGAGATTTTTAAAATGTTAGACGATGCCAGTGACAAAATTAAAATAAATATTTCCTTCCTAAATGAAAAAAAATCTGAAATATGCATAACATCTCATTATGCAACCTATGCAAAATTGTAGAATCACAACCATAAGTTACATTAGAAATGACTAGAAATAATTGTGTTTGCTTTATGAGCTGTATTCCTTAAAATACTATAAAGTTTAACGTATGCTATACCTGTCAATGATGTGTAGCGGAAAGAGCAGTAGACAAAGAAAGGGAGTTGGGTTTTGTTTTTAACCTGTCACTGAGGATGTGCTACTTATGTGAAGCAATTTATATTCGTGAGTCTCAGTTTTGCCATCTGCAAAGTAATATAGAACAAGGGGCTGTTGATTTACTTTATATTTCTATTATTTATTTATTTATTTTTATTATACTTTAAGTTCTAGGGTACATGTGCATACCGTGCAGGTTTGTTACATATGTATACTTGTGCCATGTTGGTGTGCTGCACCCATCAACTTGTCAGCACCCATCAATTCATTATTTATATCAGGTATAACTCGCAACGCAATCCCTCCCCCCTCCCCCTCCCCATAAATGTTATATGACTATTAAATCCAAGTAGCTTATATTTGACATAGAAAAGCGCTACGAACTAGAACCATCTTTTTTCCTCCATCGATTTTAATTATGTTTTTTTTTAAAAAAAAGTTTTTTCACTGCAATATATTTAATTTACTTGATGTTTTATTTTCTAAATTTAAAGGTATTTGTGACTTTTTACTTTGTTTTTAATACAAATAATTTAATACCTATGAATCATTAACTTGTTCTCTCTGCTTGCAATATCCTTATCATTTTTTGTAGTTATTTCTCTGGGAATTTCCTACTCGTATTTTCTCATTAATATTAACATCATCTTCTCTGAGGTTCCATACTACACTTGGAACATATTTTATGTATTTTAGCATCTTCTGAATGTTATAATCTGAGTATTCAACAAATACTTATTGAGAAATGATTAACTGTGATTAGGTTGGTGAGGACAGAAAGATACCCAAAATTTGGTTTCTTTTATAAAAGGCTTCATCATGAAATATGGAAGAGTAAGCATGTTGGACATAAAAAGAACATTAGGCAATATGTGTAAAGAAAAGGACTCCAGAGCAAAGTTAATAAATGGAAGAAAAAAA
>NW_022301427.1:0-1614 GCF_002776525.5 Piliocolobus tephrosceles | reverse complement strand
GATCTATCAGCTGTGGGCAGAAAACAATCTGGTGTCACAGGCCACGGTGTCCCGACCTGCAGGACAGTGGAACGGACCCTGGAAGGGGGAGTGGGAATGGAGGAGAAAAGAAAACATGAGAAATGGAGACAAGACAAATAGCCTGATCATGTCTCGTTTAATGGTGGCAGTGCAATGCCTTATATAGGCTGGCAGGGGAAGAGGTTGGGCCAGGGTGGTAACGGGGGGCTGGGTTTTCTCAAATTACAATTGCGCATGCGCCATGGGTTTGTAATTTTCCCGGGCGCGGGATCGCGCCTGCGCCGTAGGCTGCATATCTTCCTGGGCGCGAAAATGTTTGCGCACGCGCGGGAAAGGTTGGCGTGCGCGGGAAAAGTCTAGGCGCGTGCGGGAAAAGTTGAGGCACGCGCGGGGAAAGCTTTAGGCGCGCGCGGGAACAATTTATAATAAAGAACCCAGAAATGTGCCATCTTGTCTCCAATTTGCGGAGATCAAGCAACAGAGGTCGGCTAATTCCGGGCCTCATGGCTCCGGACACCACGGGGCGACCCCAGTGAGGACCAAAGCCCGAGGATTCTGGAAATGGTTGGTTTTGGCCCCGTGATTCTTCGTTAGATGTGACATTAAGCTGGGACAGGGTCTCCCTTCCCAGGATTGAAAGAGTGGATGGACACTCAGAGTCAGGACTCTTATCTGAACCTTTTCTTTCCTTTGGGTCTCCAGGGCATCTCTAGCCTTGAGCTCCGGGTGGTCCCAGCCCTAGATTCAGATTTCCTCCCAGCAAGGTGACGCACAAATAGGCAGGCAAACCACTGACCAGGCCTGCAGTCCTCTGGGCAAGGACAGTGTGCCACCTGCCCTCTGAGAGGCACACGGTGCCAGGCCACAGCCATGGGTGCCTGTCCCCTGTCTCTGCAGAAAATGGTTCCGGGGGCCTCTCCCTCCACACATTACCTTTTTACTGTTCTTGTATGTCTCCCATTGTCCCAGCATTTCCATCCACTTGCTCTTTCGTGTTATCTCCCGCCGCATTTGCTGTCAAATGAGGAATGTTGGCGTTAGGGGAGCTGCCAGGCTTCCCAGAGCCACCCGTGGATGCTGGATCTTGGGCTCTGGAGCCCTAGTGGATCCAGCTGGAGGGAGCCAGGGAAGGGCAGACCCTAAGGGCTGAGAGCCTTTTAGCAAATGAGCGCCAGTGGGCTGGCTTTGGGACCCTGGGACGTGCCATCCTCAGGCCACAGACACACCAGGCTTAGGTCAGGTCCCAGCCTCCAGGTGGGGTCCTGACACAGGCTGCAGCCACCCTCAAGCCACAACTGTGGTTCTCACTTTGGAATTTTATCAAACTGCCCAAATTACAGCAACTTGGGGTGAGATCCAGCAGGGACTGCTGCCCCTCCCGGTGATAGCGTGTTGCCCTCATCTGCCACCGCCCCGGCCAGCTGCCTCCTCTGCCTCACCGACCACCCGCCCAGTCCCCACACCCCTTGACCAGCCCCCGCATGCATCAGGCTCTTACCTTCACCTCCCGAGCAGCGGCAGGAGGCAGCTTTGTCTCACTGTAAGACAACCCAGGCAGAACTGAGGACCTGCACAGGGCCTGGAGCTGCCCCA
>NW_022301426.1:0-2442 GCF_002776525.5 Piliocolobus tephrosceles | reverse complement strand
AGCTGAGATCGTGAGGATGAGAGGGAGTCCACCGTGTGGGGATCTGGGATGATGAAAGGGCTCCACAGATGGGGACCCCGTGGCCAGAAGTTCTGCCCAGTGGAAAAGAGCTTGGAGTAACTGAGGTCAGCTGGATTCCTTAAACACTGCTCAGAGCCCTTGAAGCCATCTAAGGACACACTTCTCAGGCCTGTTCCAAGCCACACTCAACTGGGAATCTTTTAAGGACAGCTGCTCTGTTAGGCTTGCGTGAGATGGTGTAGTTTTCCCCCGCCACGGTAGAGGCACAGACAGTAAGTGTTCAGGAGCCAGGCCTCACAATGCCGTGGACTAAAGGAGGACCCCGTTCTCTCCCAGCCCTGGGCTAAAACACGGGAGGACCCCGACCGGTGGCTCCATGGACCCCTGCAATGCCAAGAGCTAGCTTATGCTGCTGAAGGACCTCTCCCCCGCTCCGCCCTGGACTAAGGAACCGGAGGATCCCCACCCTGCCCTGCCCCGCGGTGTCCTGGACTGTGCCACTGTAGAACCTCCGCCCCTCCACACCCTGGACTCTGGCTCTGGAGGACTCTGGCCCTGGCTGGCCCTGAACTACTCCTGCCCCTCAGCGGGCTAGACTTTGTTTCCAGAGGACCTGGTCCTGCGGCAACTTGGGCTACCTCCTGGACTCCAGGACCCCAGTCCTGCCGGGCCCTAGACCAAGACCCAGGAGGACCCCTCACCCCCTGTACTAGGGCACCAGAGGATCCATACCTTGCCGTGCCCTGGACTACAGCTCGGAAGGACCCCCGATCCGCTGAGCACTGGGCTCCAGCACAGAGGGACCCCCCGCCATGGAGATATGGACCACTCCTGCCCCACGGCACCCTGGACTACTGCACGCCAAGACCCTCGCCTGAACGTGCCCTACACTCTGGCATGGGGAAAACAGGCCTCCCAGAGCCCTGGACTCTGGCATTGGTGGACTCCCACTCGGCTACGTCCTGGACTCCTGCACCAGAGGACTCCTGTCCCGCCGCACCCTGGACACCTACACTAGAAAACCCTATCCCGTCTCCCCCTAGACTATGGCAGAGGAGGACCCTGCAAACCAACTCTGGCACAGTAACACCCCTGACCCGTCACGGGCTGTATTCCAGCACTGGAGGACCCCCTGCCAGGGCGCTCTCTGGACTACCCCTGCCCCACTGCGTCCTGCCCTACAGCACAGGACAGCCGTCCCCCTGTGCACTGGACTGAGGCACAGCAGGACTGGGGCCTCGTGTGTGGCGGACTACAGGATGAGGTGACCCCCGCCCCTCCGCACCTCGGACTATGGCACACGAGGACCACCATTCGCGCATGCCCTGGACCACCGCAGGACAGGTCCCCCACTCCGCCGCGCCCGGAATACAGCACTGGAGGACCCCAATCCCCGTCGCTCCACTGACTCCACCACTGAAGACCCTCGCCCCCCTGCGCCCTGGACAAAGACACGGGAGGACCCAGCCTCACTGGCCCATGGACTATCGCATAGGATAACCCCTAGCCCCACCATGCCAGAGACTCTGACAAGAGAGGACTACTGCCCCCTGCTCCCCCCAACTACAGCAAGGCAGGAACCACACTCCTGGGAGGTCCTCACTGTGGCAACTGTGGACCCCCGCCCTGTATGCCCTGAACTAAGTCAGGCAATGACCCCGAACCCACCACACCGTGAACTCCAGTATTGGAGGACCATTGCATTACTGTGGACTCAAGCACTGGACTATCTCAGGGCAGGATCCCTTTCCCGCCATGCCCTACTCTATGGCACGAGAGTACCCAGCCTCACTGCGCTCTGGACTCCAGCACCCCAGGATTCCTACACGGAGGACTCCCGCTCCTTCACAGTCCGGTCCTGGACTCCTGCACAAGAGAACCCCCGCCCCGCTGCACCCTGGATATAGCAAGGCAAGAATTCCGCCCTGTGGCGCTCTGCACTGTGGCACCTGAGGATCCACACTCCAGCGCGCCCTGGATTACTGCCCCGCAGGACTCCTGTTCCGCCACGCCCTGGACTATGGCATCAGAGGACCCAGCTCCCCGCGCCCTGGACAATGGCACCGGAAGACCCAGCACCCCTGCGTCCTGGACTAAGGCACAGTAGGACTCCGGCCGCATTGTGTACTCCTTGCACAGGAGGACCCTTGCAGGGCAGCGCACTGCACTGAGCTACTGAAGAAGCCGCACTCCTGCCTCACCCTGGACTAAGGCACTGGAGAACTCTTCCTCCGCAGAGCCGCGGACTCTTGTAGGAGACAACCTCCACCCAGCCTGCCCTGGACTGTGGCCCAGTAGGGCCCACACCACGTCATGGACTCCTGTACTGGAGGAAGAATAGTGATAAATGTCCAGGTTTACAAGTTGAAAAGTAGCAATCAATGTGTTACAATGAATGGATTTGATGTAAAATTACAAATG
>NW_022301424.1:0-1583 GCF_002776525.5 Piliocolobus tephrosceles | reverse complement strand
ATGAAAAGACATGGAAGAAACTTTAATGCATATTACTAACTGAAAAATGCCACTCTGAAAAGATGACATAGTCTAGGATTCCAACTGTATGACCTGGCAAAGGCAAAACTATGGTGATAATCAGAAAGATCAGTGGTTTTCAGGAGCTAGGGGAAAGATGGGAGGAATAGGAGAAACACCAATTTTTAGGGTAGTACAACTACACTGCATGTTACTATAACGGTGAATACATGTCACCATACTTTCTTCCAAACCCATAGAATGTGAACTCTAATGTAAACTATGGCCTTTGAGTGATAATGGTGTACCAATGTAGGGTCACCATATGTAACAAATGTATCACTCTGGTGACACATGTTGATAAAGGTAGACACCATGCACTATAACGTCCTTTCAATTTTGTTGTGAATTTAAAACTGATGTAAAAAAAGTCATAAAAAGACTTCTATAATAGTTGTAAAAAAGTCACAAAAAGACTTCTATAATAGTTTTATAACACTTTTATTCATAAACCCCCAAAAGATACACTCTAAAACACATGCACTTAAGAATGGACAAACAGAAGAAACAGGAAAAAAATCTAATAATCCATTAAAATAAGCAAAAATTTGAACAGATATTTTTCAATAAAAGACATGCAAATGGCAAATGGGCATATGAAAACGTGCTCAACATCATTGATCATCAGATAAATGCAAATCAAAACTCTAGATATCATCTCACCCCAGTTAAAATGGCTTATATCCAAAAGACAGGTTATATGACATGCTGGCAGGGATGTGGAGAAAAGGGAACTCTCATACACCCTTGGTGGGAATCTAATTAGTACAACTACTGTAGAAAGCAGTTTGGAGGTTCCTCAAAAAACTAAAAATAGAGCTACCATATGATCCAGCTATCTCACTGCTGGGTATATATGCAAAAGAAAGGAACTCAATATATCAAAGAGATAATCTGCACTCTTACACTTGTTGCAGCACTGTTTACAATAGCTAAGATTTTGAAGAAACCTAAATGTCCATCAACACATGAATGGATAAAGAAAATGTGATACATATGCGCAGTGGAGTACCATGCAGCTGTAAAAAGAATGAGATTCAGTCATCTGCAATAACATGGATGGAACTGGGGATCATTAGGTTAAGCAAAATAAGCCAAGGACAGAAATAAAGTCATTGCATACTCTCATCGATGTGCTGCTGAGGAGCTGTGTGCAAAAATAGGAGATTGTGATGCCTTTGGAAAATTCATTGTCAGATGTTGGAAAAACAAAAGGTACCCATAGAATTTTATCAGAAAATGAACATGGATGATATTTGCTCCAGCAGTTTTGTGAGGTGTCAGAGCACAAGCCAGATTACAGAGATTGAAAGAATTTATGGGAAAAGAGAAAGTAGAAACACAAATGTCAAAAAGGTTTTAACAAAGCGTGTCTCCTTTAGAGCCCTTGAAATGGAAGAAAACTCACCATATGACCAAAGGCTTATGGTTGAAGAGAGGATTATCAGAGATGAAAATATGTTTAAATACTAATGAGGAAGAGCAATTGCAAAGGCAAGACGTGAAATACAGTGAAAAATCAA
>NW_022301423.1:0-1171 GCF_002776525.5 Piliocolobus tephrosceles | reverse complement strand
TTAATTTTAGAATTTTTTTGTAATTCTATTAAAAATAACACTGATAGGTTGATAGAAATAGTGCTAAATTTGTAGATAGCTTTGGGCAGTGTGGCAATTTTCATGGTATCGGTTTTTCCAATTGATGAGCATGTAAAATTTTTCCATTTGTTTGTGTAATCTATGATGTCTTTTAGCAGCATTTTAGAGTTCTCCTTGCAGAGATCTTTCACCTCCTTGGTTAGTTGTATTTCTAGGTATTTTGCTTTTTTATGGATTTTGTATATGGGATTGCATTCTTGATTTTGTGTCCAGAGTTGGTTCCTGCCACTGGGTTTGTGGTCTCGCTGACTTCAAGAATGAGGCTGTGGACCTTCGTGGTGAGCGTTACAGCTCTTAAAGATAGCACGGATCCAAACTGTGAGCAGTAGCAAGGTTTATTGTGAAGAGAAAAGGACAAAGCTTCCACAGTGTGGAAGGGGACCCAAGCAGGTTGCCACTGCTGGCTGGGGTGGCCAGTTTTTATTCCCTTATTGTCCCCTCGCATGTTCTGTTTCTGTCATATCAGAGTGCCCTTTTTTCAATCCTCCCCGCGATTGGCTACTTTTAGAATCCTGCTGATTGGTGTGTTTTACCCAGTGCTGATTGGTGTATTTTACAGAGTGCTGATTGATGTGTTTTACAGAACGCTGATTGGTGTGTTTTACAATCCTCTTGTAAGACAGGAATGTTTCCCAAGTCCCCACTCAACCCAGGAAGTCCAGCTGGCCTCCCCTCTCAATCCATCCTCTAAACAGGAAATCCCAATTGCTGTTGGGAACTGGATGATGACTGCTCTAGCTACTTCCTGCTGGATAGGGGTGAAGCAGAGTCCCTGCAGTTGTATTGTCCTCCAGTGGGGAACTCTCTAGGCCAGTCAAAGGGCCAGTGGGTCAGTCCAGGGGTCCTTGGTAGATGTTGTGAGTTGAGCTCATTTGGGGTTCCATTTGTAAGACCATCTGTAGCTTGATGGCCTCAATTCTGAAGGAAACAATTTTAACAAGGAAGTTAAAAATACAAGGCCCCAAAGGCAAGTAGTAGCAAGATAACTGTCATGGACCTAGAAAGGGGAGAAGCCATGTCACCCAACACCAAAACACCGTGTGGCATCTCGTACTATCCCTGACTGGTTAGTGTAAAAACAACACTCTTC
>NW_022301421.1:0-1470 GCF_002776525.5 Piliocolobus tephrosceles | reverse complement strand
ACAGTCTTAGTAAACTCTTCCAAGAAGCAGTGTGTGGAACTCTGTGTCATGAAGTCACATATCAGAAAGGAATCTCTCAGAAAGCCTCCTATACTTATTAGTTGATGATATTTCCTTTTTCACCATGGGCCCCAACTGGTTCCCAAATATCACCTTGCAGATTCTAGGAAAAGAGTGTTAGCAAACTGTTTCCTGAGGACAAAGGTGTAGCTCTGTGAGACGAATTCACAGATCACAAAGAAGTTTCTCAGAAAGCTTCTTTTCCGATTTTACGGATGATATTTTCTTTATGAGCGTAGGCCTCAAAGCCTTCCATAGTAGAACTTCTCAGATTCCCCAAAGACAGTGTTAGTGGCCTGCTCCATGAAACATCATTGTAACTCTGTAAGATGAATTCACACATCACAGAGAAGTTTCTAAGAAAGCTTCTTTCCAGTTTTCCTCTGAGGACACTTGCTTCTTCATCGTAAGCTTCATTGCGCTAAGAAGAATCCCACTGCAGATTCCAAGCAAACTGTCTCAGCAAACTGATAGCTGAAGAGAAACGTGTAACACTGTGAGTTGCAGACACACATAGGAATGCAGTTTCTTAGAATGATTCTTTCACTTTCTGTCTGAGGATATATCCTTTTTCCCCATAGCCCTCAATGAGCTCCCAAATATCACTTTGCAGAATCCAAGACAACAGTGTTAGCAAACTCTGTCAAGAAGCAGTGTGTGGAACTCTGTGTGATGAAGTCACATATCAGAAAGGAATCTCTCAGAAAGCTTCCCTCTAGTTATTAGGTGATGATATTTCCTTTTTCTGCATGGTACCCAAATGGCTGCCAAATATCACCTTGCAGATTCTAGGAAAAGAGTGTTAGCAAACTGCTTCCTGAGGACAAAGATGTAACTCTGTGAGACGAATTCACAGATCACAAAGAAGTTTCTCAGAAAGCTTCTTTCCCGATTTTAACTGATGATATTTCCTTTATCAGCGTAGGCCTCAAAGCCTTCCAAAGTAGAACTTCTCAGTTTCCCCAAAGACAGTGTTAGTAGCCTGCTCCGTGAAACATAAGTGTAACTCTGTGAGATGTATTCACACATCACAGAGAAGTTTCTAAGAACGCTTCTTTCCAGTTTTCCTCTGAGGACACTTGCTTCCTCACCGTAAGCTTCATTGCGCTAAGAAGAATCCCACTGCAGATTCCAAGCAAACTGTCTCAGCAAACTGATAGCTGAAGAGAAACGTGTAACACTGTGAGTTGCACTCACACCTGCCAATGCAGTTTCTCAGAATGCTTCTTGCCACGTTCTGTCTGAGGATATATCCTTTTTCCCCTTAGCCCTCAATGAGTTCCCAAATATCACTTTGCAGAATCCAAGGCAACACTCTTAGCAAACTCTGCCAAGAAGCAGTGTGTGGAACTCTCTGTGATGAAATCACATATCAGAAAGGAATCTCTCAGAAAGCTTCCCTCTAGTTAT
>NW_022301419.1:355-2187 GCF_002776525.5 Piliocolobus tephrosceles | reverse complement strand
GCAAGAGGATATATCCAATATAAATACTAATGCACACAACACTGAAGTGCAAAAGTATATAAAAAAACACTAATTCATCTGAAGGAAGATACAGACTGCAATTTAGTAACCATTGAAAACTTCAACACACTACTTACAGTAATGGACAGATCACTAAAACAGAATGTCCACAAGGAAACATCAGAGTTAAACTACACACCAGATCAAATAGGAATAACTGAAACTTACAGAACATTTCACCCAATGGCAACAGAATAAACATTCTTTTTATCAACACATGGAAATGTTTTCAGAACAGGCTATATCTTAGGCCACAAAACAAATGTCAATAAATTCAAAAAAATAGAAATAATATTAAATATTTCTTCTGAACACACTGTAATACAAGTAGAAATACATAGTAAGAGAAAACTCAAGATCTACACAAACACATCAAAATTAAACATGCTCCTGAATGACCAATGGGTCAGTGAATAAATGAAGAAGGAAAATTTGAAAAGTTCTTAAAAGACAACATAAGAAGTCTGAGAAACAGCCAAAGTAGTACTAGGCATGAGGTTTATAGTAATAAATATTTGAATAAAAGTAGACTTTAACTAAACAACCTAATGATACACCTCAAGGGACTAGAAAATCGAGAACAAACCAAATCCAAAATTAGTGGAAAGAAAGAAAGAAAGAATTAAATCAGACCAGAAATAAATGAAAATAAAAAATACAGAAAACCATATAAATGAAAAAGCTTTTTCTTGAAAACTAAAATCAGCAAAACTTAACTATAAAAAAAGAGAAGACCCGAATAGAATCAGAAGTGAAAAAGATGATATAAAACAGACTACAGAAATAAAAAAAAAAATCATTAGACACTACTGGGAACAACTTTATGCCAACATATTGGAAAACTTAGAAGAAATTCATAAATTCTTGGACACAACCTACCAAGAAGGCACTATGAAGACGTAAAATAAACTTCTATAAACCAATAAAGAGAAACAAAATTAAAGTTATAATAAAATGTCCCCCATCAAAGAGAAGCCCAGGACCTGATCACTTTAATGCTGAATTTTACCAAACATTTAATAAGAATACCAATTCTACTCAAACTTTTCCAAAAAAAAAAAAAAAAAAAAAAAAAAGACGGGGAGATACTGCTTCCAAATTCATTCTACAAAGCCAGCACTATTTTGATAACTAATATCAAACTAGGACACAACAACAACAAAGAAAAATAAATAAACTACAGGCCAATATAACTGATTAACATAGATATAAAAATTCTCAACAAAAAATACAAGGAAACTCAATTTAACAACACATTAGAAAGATTATTCACCATGATTAAGTGAGATTCATCCTAGGGATGCAAGGATGGTTCCATAAAACAATAGTTGCACTATTATTGATTGCAATGCAATAAACATGATAAAACATTTTAACAGAACCAAGAAAAAAACAATACAATCATTTCAAATATACACCAAAAATAATTTTATAAAATTCAATATCATTTTATTATTAAAAAATAAACCCTCAACAAACTGGGTATAGAAACTCAAAATAATAAAAGCCATATGTGACAAAGCCACAGCCAGTGTCCTGCTGAACAGGGAAGAAACTGAAAACCTTTTCTCTAAGATCTCGAACAAGAAAAATTTGCTTTCACCACTTTTATTCAACATAATACTGGAATTACTCACCAGAGCAATCATACAACAGAAACAAATAAAGAGCATGGAAATTGGAATGGAAGAAGTCAAATTAAGTTTGTTTGTCTGACATGATCTTTATTTGTTTCTGTTGTATGATTGCTCTGGTGAGTAATTCCAGTATTA
>NW_022301419.1:0-255 GCF_002776525.5 Piliocolobus tephrosceles | reverse complement strand
CACAGCCAGTGTCCTGCTGAACAGGGAAGAAACTGAAAACCTTTTCTCTAAGATCTGGAACAAGAAAAATTTGCTTTCACCACTTTTATTCAACATAATACTGGAATTACTCACCAGACCAATCATACAACAGAAACAAATAAAGAGCATGGAAATTGGAATGGAAGAATTCAAATTAAGTTTGTTTGTCTGACATGATCTTATAAGCGCCTAAAGAGTCCACCAAAAACTGTTGGAACTGCTCATTTCAATAAA
>NW_022301416.1:186-4333 GCF_002776525.5 Piliocolobus tephrosceles | reverse complement strand
CTTCCCTGATTCTGAATGTGTAACCACAAGGGAGAAAATGTACTCCAGGCTCACAGTTTGTGGAGGAAAAACCCAGCAGCTGAAAATAATGTTCACAAAGTTTGTACCTAGAAAAAGTGGCCATTTCTATCATGTCTTTAAATGTCCCTGTTTCTCAAACATTTTATAAACAAGACAGTAGAAGGAGATTCGGGAACAGCAACGTTAGAACAAGGGGGAAAAAATCACACCTAGAGCACTCCAGTTTCTGTTTTCTTCTCAGTTTAGGGCTGAGGCACTTCAGCTTCCTGTCTAAGGGACCACTCAAATCTGATTAGAAGCCATTATGGGCTGGTAATTATCCATAATTTTAGGAAGACAGATGCAGCACGAACTCTGTTCTCTAATAGCAGGCTTATTAATTTTAAATTTGCATGGGAGGAGAAGCAGATGGCGAGGTGGGATAAGCGTTCAGATGCTTGGTCATTGGCAGCTTTTTACTCTCACGTATCACATGGGGATTTGGGACCCAGGAAGCCCGCTGAGAACTGATGACTATCTGTCCCCTAACCAGCTGGGATCTTTTTCATCCCGAGCTCAGAAAGATTGCTCCTACTGCAGCCAGGGAAGACAGGTTGTTGACTGGTTAGAAATCATGGTAGGTTATTTTCTCCACCCGCAGTTCGCAGTTGGAAAGCAGAGCTATCAAAAAATTGTCTTCTCTATTGTATTTCAAATCTGGGTGTTTAAAAAATTATGTAAGCAAATTAAGCATTTATTTAATGGTAGTTGTGTGTGTTCTTAATGCGAATGAGAGGTGCATTCCCTTGTAAAATCCCTGTGACTAAATAGGAAGATGTGAGCCTTAGAACCAAAGTTGGTTTTCTAGATGATCATGTAGACTTGATGCTGAGCACCAGACAAAGATGTTGATTGAAGCGATTTAAAAAAAAAAAAAATTGTCTGAGTTAAGATTTTACACCAATATTTAGAAAATCAGCAAAAGAACTTGGAGGAATGTTCTCAGGCATGCAGTTCAGCCCCCTGCCCACATTGTCATAAAATCCGAGTGTGAGTACAGGGAGGCGCATTCCTTTCTGTTCTCATCACAGGTCCTTCCCTGGCTCTGCAGCTGCCTGTCATGCGCGTCTGTGTGAAGAGACCACCAAACAGGCTTTGTGTGAGCAATAAAGCTTTTTAATCACCTGGGCGCAGGCGGGCTGAGTCCGAAAAGGGAGTCAGCGAAGGGAGATAAAGGTGGGGCTGTTTTATAGGGTTTCGGTAGGTAAAGGAAAATTACAGTCAAAGGGGGGTCGTTCTCTGGTGGGCAGGAGTGGGGGTCACAAGGTGCTCAGTGGGGGAGCTTTTTGAGCCAGGATGGGCCAGGAAAAGGAATTTCACAAGAGAATATCATCCCTTAAGGCAAGGACCGGCCATTTTCACTTCTTTTGTGGTAGAATGTTATCAGTTAAGGCGGGACAGGGCATTTGCACTTCTTTTGTGATTCTTCAGTTACTTCAGGCCATCTGGGTATATACCTGCAAGTCACAGGGGATGTGGTGGCTTGGATTGGGCTCAGAGGCCTGACATTGCTCTCTTCCCTACCTTCCCTACCTTTTCCCTCCTGTGCAGCTCTCTCACACAGTGAATGGCCTCAGCCACAGCTTCTCTGCACCTGCATCACACTGTGGCGACAGGAGTGGTGGCTACTGCAGGGCCTGCTGTCCCCATGGAGCCCGGTCTTGCTTGCCGCTGCAGCCTGGTGATCATTTTGCACCTCAAGTATGTAATTCTACAGAATGAGAGCCAACATGCTGGGGAGGGAGGCGTCTTTATCACGGTGCTCTGCATATTTTAATCGTGGGTAGAAAGTATGGAAAAGTATGGGATACATGTGGTTTGATGTCAGAAGGACGTTGTGAACTGGACGTGGACTGAGAATGTTCAGGTGCAACAGGCACCCCGGCTTCATTAAATGAGACTTCTCCATCTTCCTGCCAGGCACGCACAGGTGTATGGCCACATGTTATGTGTTATCCTTATCTAGAGTGCACCTTATCATTATGCTTAAAGTTACATGATGATATTCTTCCTCATAGAGTAGGTCCCAAACCGCATTCAACACAGAAATGTACTCTTGCTATTATACACAGAAAGTGCTTCATAAACCAAGTGGGAAAGCAGTCCTAAAATCTGGGCTGGAATCACAGAAGGAAGGCTTTGGGAAGCAACAGATTCCCTAGTTCAAAACTGGTTTTTGATGAACCTAGAAACAGGACCAAGAGAAGTGAATTTGCCTAAGGCCCTGACAGTGTCTCAAGGTAGCATTTGAACCTAACAGTTTCTTGACCTATTTCTTTAAATGATTAGTCATGCTTCCTCTGATTCCTATATAAAGAATGTATTCCTCATTCATTCTTTTGTTTCAGTGAATTATTGCGGTGCTACGACCTAACAGTATTTGAGTCAAAATGTGGCAGTGTTTATCCCTTTCCAAGGTTTTTAGTTGCACACTTTTTCAAAGTTGTGCTTACAGTTTCTTGTTGGTTGTAAGGTGTCCTTTCAGAAGCCAATCGTGTGGTGTATTTGTGTTGATTGTTGGAGGTAGTTTGGTTAGAACCTACTTTGAGTGGCTGGTGTGGGCCTGGGGCACAGTGACAACTGCCTGCTTCATGGGCAGAGATGAAGTAATTGCTTCCTGGGAAGTACCATCCTCCTGGCCACACTCTCCAGCCCATTTCAGTTGTGTTGGTTTCCTCGCATCTGCACCTTTCTGGCTTCATGTGAGTCTCATTTATTTGAGCATATGACTTCAGGCTGTGGGGAAGAATGGCCATTTTAGGGCAGAGATGCACACAAAGGAACAACTAGCTAAATGTGAGTGAAGACATTCTTAGGGGGATTTCATTTCTTTTATTCTGTAACAGGCAGTCTGGGAAGCATTCTGGACACGTGGCCTGTGCTGTCACAGTTCCTTCTTGCAGGATCGCAGATGTTTGGAGATTGTAGTAATAACCATTATCATTGAGAATGTCATTCTCACAGGCTCTAATAAGTCAGGATTTATTCAGTGTTAATTTGTTAAAGACAACTGTGTTTCTAGCCGAATCCATGTTAGACATTTCTCCTGGCAGTGTTGCTGGGGCTATTCCCATGGCTTAGTCTTAGGGAAGCACACGCCTTTGAATACTGCTGAAGCTGTGAGTACCCAAAGCGCACGGGAGTACTTTTGCCATATGGGGTGTTAGTCACTGATACACGTCTCAGTCAGACCTGATGGATTCTTGACCCCTTCCTTTTTTAATTTTTTAATTTTAATTTAAAGTTTTGTTTTTTAAGAGCACAACCCCTCAGGTGGCCACCGTGAATCTCTGGTGTCTTCAGTTGGTTGAAGCCTATTTGCTGTCTCTGGTTCAAACATATTCGAAGCCTGATGATGCTTCCCTCGGTTGTTCTTCTGCTGTGTGACCTCTGCGCCTGCAGGGTTCAAGACTGCCAGAGCTGGGAGCCACCTTCACAACTACCAGGGTTTCCGGAACCTCCTTTATCTAGCCCTGGGGATGGAAGAGATGTCATCAGGGGCGGAGGCTTATTAGGTTTACATGCCATTAGTAATGAATGAGGAGGTTTTCTTTTATATAAGGGGAGCTTCTTATAATGTGCTTTAGTAGGGTAAAGAAGCTTTTGAGGTTTGCTTTCTCTGGAAGGATATTTTGTGATCCTGCCCTTGCTTTCAACAAAAAGATAATTTGCATACCAGTGCATGTTGTATTACTGAGCACTGGCTGACAAACGGTTCTTAACTCGTCATTCACTCAGCCACTGTTTCTTGAAGGGCATGTGTGCCAGCTGTAGTAGGAACTTGCTAAGGCTCTAGGACTAACCCTTATGAAACAGGGGTTCTGGGGGAAGCAAATGAATATAACTATAAACATTTGTGGGGATATCAGAGGGGGTGACTATAGGTGCAAAACTTCATTCATTCATTGTCCTATCTAGGAGGTTTTGTGTCTTAGCAGCGTATTCCATAATAACACATTCCTGTATCAAAATATTCATCATATTATTTTGAAATTCTCTGCTTAGGTGTGTATTTTTCCCACTAAGTTTAGAACTGGTTAAGGACAGGCTATGGGGTATGTAATATATGTACACACACACACACACA
>NW_022301416.1:0-86 GCF_002776525.5 Piliocolobus tephrosceles | reverse complement strand
ATATACACACACACATATATATGAAATACACACACACACACACACACACACACACACACTTCTGCCAAGCACAGAAAGTCAAAACT
>NW_022301415.1:662-8139 GCF_002776525.5 Piliocolobus tephrosceles | reverse complement strand
AGGTTGCCTAACACTGACTCAGGAACTCTGTCCCTGATGTGCTTGGAGTTTTAATCCTAACAGTGTTAAAGACCACTCCCCCAGGAGCTCTGAACAAGTACTCCAGGTAGACGCTGAACAAGACCACACACTCTCTGACCGAAATCTAACTTCACAGACCCAAACTACAGAACCACAGAAGACACTGCTTCTGTCCAACTTTGTGTTCTGTCACCGTTTATGTCCGTTATTTCCTAAAAACCATCTCATTAGAATTCAGGGCACACAAAAGGCCAATACAACAGGGTTACTTTTCAAAGGTTTGGAGGTGAAGAACAGATACAATGCATTAACTTCCTATTCCTGCTGCAACAAATTATCACAAATGCAAACCTCCTCTCAGCCCTGGAAGTCAGGAGTCCCACAGCTGAAGTCAAGGGGTCAGTAGGTTGTGTTCCTGCCTGGAGTCTCCCAATTCATAGAGGCCACCATGCAGCTTGGCTCACAGCCCCACATCCCTCTGACCACTGCCCCGGCCTCAGTCTTGCACCCCTCCAGCCCCTGCCCCACCTTTGGCCCCATGCCCCTCCAGCCCCTACCCAACCCCCGCCCTCAGCCCCACAGCCCTCTGGCCTCTAATCTCGTCCTCAGGTCTCCTCCTCTGAGGCAGACCCTCGTACTCCCTCTCATCAATGCACATGTGAGGACGCTGGACCCCACCCTGGACAACCCAGGGTCCTCCCCCACCTCACTGTCCGTTACAGTCACATCTGCCAAGCCTCTTTTGCCATGCACATTTCATTATACTAACAATCATTTAACCAGTCCATTATAATGATGTAAAAATTGGCATTGTTTTCCTCCTAACAGATCAGTCACCCATGTAACCTATAAATATTTGACTATTAAATACACAATACTGTAGGGGACAAAGATGAGGAAGACGGTTCCTCCCTGAAAGACGACTGGATCCTAGACAGAGGGATGAACGTTCTGAACAGAATCAATGTAACTCAACATTTGAGTCAGAGAGGCCAAGCAGAAAGACTTTCCAAAAAGCAACCAGAAAGTATGTACAGGTGCCTGTAGTTCACAGCTGAGCCTGGCGTCATGAGCACGAGCGTATGGACATGCATACCAGGCCCAAGTTTAAGATCAAATATAAGGAGCTTTCAACTGTAGTATTTAACTAGATCTTATTACAAAATAGCTTCTTGATTACAGTTTTTGTCCAAAAAGTTCTCTGTAATTAAAGAAATTAATTTTCCCCTAAAAAACACTTCTCTATCTATCGTCCCATAAAACTAAATGGGCATATTAAAGAAAAAAGACAAATGTTTGACTTCGGGAGTTTGCCTACGACTTGGATAAGCATGATTTTCTTCTGGCCAAGCAGGGAGCAGCTGGACCAGACTGGAGGGAAGGAAGAACAAATTTCCACTCTGACCTCAGTTGGGCACCAGAGTCTTCCCTGTCAGAATGTGAGTGTGGTGCTTCCCACACACCAGCCTCTGATGAAACTCAGCCCAAGGGTGTGGGGAAAGGCTGTCTACTTCTGAAAAATCTATAAAGTGCAGACACATCAAAAGCTTCAGAAGACTGTAAAGGGCCAAGGAGATCACTGCACCTTTGGAGTTTACAGAAAATGGTCAGCATCACACGTGCCTGAGGTCCAGGGTCAGCTCCCAGCTGCCGCGACGCCGTGAGCTCAGCCCTGGCTTCCCGTCTGATGCAGAGAGCTGGTCACTCTGCCGGCAGCACTCGGAGCTCAGAACATTCTATATGAAAGCGAGGTGTTACTTTTAAAATGGGGACCGGGGCAGCACAACTGAAGCTCTACGACTGTCTCAACTACTGGGTTTCAGGGTAGCATTAGGAAATCATGAGAATCCAAATCTCAATTTCATACAGATTCCAGATTCACTGCAGGTTCCAGAATTTCCTAAAACATTCTTCCAATTTATCACTCAGGATTCCCTCACCAAAACTAATAAAGTCTACATTCCTTACGGAAAAGCCACCATAAGCACCACCACAAATAAGATCACCTGACGCCCGCGCTTTGCACCAAACATATAAATTGTTACTCACACAAGACTGTGCTGGAGGCAGCTCTCAGCTGAAGCCGAATCCGTGAGACTTCATTATCCCCATTGTGGATCGAGTGTGGAGACTGTCAGCAAACCAGGGCCCCAGTGTAAAGCAGAGAACAGATCCTCTGACACCTGCCTGAACATTTCCTTCCCACCTCTGTCTTGGATATTGAACACCCTCAGAGCTACTGAGTCACCCACATTTGCAGGTCATTTATCCAGCCACCAGGATAACACAATTATGTGATAAAAATGCCTTCTAAGGGCTTTGTCATACTCAACAAGGAAGCTCAGAAGGCTAGGTAAGCACAAGAAAGGGGGAAGCGTCCTCCAAACAGACAAAAACCAAGGAAAACCGTGCAGAGACTCTCGAGAGAGCAGAAACAGAGCCCGCTGTAGCCTTTCAGGTCCTGCTGGCCGCAGCCCTGCTTTAGGTGGCACCATTTCCACGGATGCAAACTGCTGGGCCCATTTGAAAGGTCCCGCTTGCAAGACATTCACCCCCACTTCCAGCTCCTGCAAGACCCGCTGCACCCCCACTCCACCCCGGGGGCCAACTGTGTAAGTCTTCCTGGAGCGACCCCTCAGAGCCTGCTCAGTGTCTGAGACTGGGAAGCACCAACGATCCAGAAAGGCACAATCCCGTTCTCCTCGTGCTGCTTTCTGGGTTCCAAGTTGTCTTAATAACGAGTCCTGCATAAACCCCAGGCTGGGGAGCCAGCCAGGGCCCAGCAGCACCCAGCTCATGCGCTCCACTCACCCCACAGAGGACCACGGAGGCCCCAGCACACTCTGTCCGCGGGATAAGACACCAGAAACAGCCACAGTTCAGGGTTCTGCCACCCGCCCCGCTGCCATAATTACCTGCTGTGATCTGAATTGTCATTAGTTGGAGAGGTGATCCCACAGCTCTGCTGCCTTCATTACCTCCTGGGATCTGAAATTGCATTCGTTGGAAAGGGGATCTCACTGCTCAAGCACTCCCTGCTGCCTCCTTGCAAACAACATAAAAAATTCAAAACCCCTCTTAAAGAACGTTTACTATAACCTCAAAACAAGACCCATCCCGAGACCAAGGAAGATACACACGCACATCTGACACCTGGTGGACGTCAGTGACCGACGCCACGGCTTCCGTGTGGCGTGTGAAGCAGGAGGCCTGTCATGGTGACTCAGGCTGGGGTCTGAAAAGGGGTCTTCCAAGCAACTAGGCAACCAGGACGCACACCCCAAAACCCAAGTCCCCGCACTCATGTACCTGGCAGAAATGCTGCGTGGCCATCAATACCAGTTGTGAACCAAGACCGATCTGTGTCCTGTGGCCCTCACAACGTCTGTACACGCCTGGGCCCAGCACAGGCCCGGACGCACCCTGCTCGCCTCCAGTGGGGCTCTCTCCTGCCAAGGGGGATGGCCCTGAAGTCCATTGAGATTTCCAAAGCTCTACAAAGTCGTCCTTCCTCCTGCTTGTTAAGAAAGCCTAAAGCCCTGAAGACACCAGTGAGAATTGACCTAGCCTCTTAAGGCAGCTCAGACACCTACACACAGGAACACTGGACCTCTCTGCCCTCCAGAGCAGCCGATAACACACTGGGCTAAGCAGAAGGCACAGACGTCACATCCAGAAGCCAGTAGCGCTCACGTTTGCATTCCAGGAGCCGC
The DNA here is from genome assembly GCF_002776525.5 of Piliocolobus tephrosceles. Lineage (NCBI taxonomy): Eukaryota > Metazoa > Chordata > Mammalia > Primates > Cercopithecidae > Piliocolobus > Piliocolobus tephrosceles. The sequence continues at coordinate 4,405 of NW_022301415.1, read as the reverse complement.
CCATGTGAGTCCCTCCAAGGCTTCCAAGTCCCACTTGATTGTTTTCATCGTATCTCTATAACATCAGAGACATTATATCTCACGGTATCTATGAGATCGTCTCTACTTTTATGAGCACATATGCTCCCTGACTTACCATGGGATGAAACTGTTCCAATAAACCCAGCGTAAGCTGAAAATATCCTAAATAGAAAGTGCATTTGACATAACAGTTTCAACTTACAACGGGTTCATCCAGAGGCAGCCCATCTTGGGCCAAACAGGGTTGAAAAAAAATCACAAATGTAACCATTGTGAGCCAGGGACCATCTGTATTGGGGCTCCTGTCTTCAGAGACAACAGAAACCTCTTCTTAGACAAGAATCACAATTTATAATCGTCAAAATGTTAAACTTAGTTTAACAATCTAGAGGTTCAAACAAAGCCAAAGTAGGCCCACAAGGCCGTTTGTGCGATTCACTAAGACACACGACTCTGTAATAACCCTCACCACAGCCCCTCAGGGTGGGTCCCAGAGGCAGCTGAGGCTTGTGGCTACGGACACTAACGAAACCAAAATCAGAGTACGCAGGTGCAGTCAAGTCATATGACTTCTCCACTAGCATATGCACAAATGTTCATCAGCAAATCTGATCTTTGCTTTACCTCCCTCCCATGACCTAAAAAGAAGTCCAACACACACACACACACACACCACTTCAAAAACATAATTAGTACTTGCATTCAATTCTGGGCATTCGGAATAGACCTAATGGGTGATTAAATCTCTCCTCCAACCCATGGCTTAGAGGATGAAGGATTTTGCGTAACACAAGTCAACATATAAAAGATCTTGTATAAAAACAGACTTTCAAGTGGTCCTCATTATAGTGATTCAACTAATATACAAAGGACCCAACACACAGCACAGTGTATATTAGAAGAATGATTAATTTGTTCCCCTAAAAATCCTAATATCTACACAGAAAAAATACCCTATACACATTTTATCATTCTTTACCAGTATAGTCATACAAAGGAGTATCACAAAAGCAAAAGAACACATTTGGTTTGACTCGCAGTTCTAAATTTAATATAAAATTGCTAAAACCACCAAGACAAACATGACTATGAAATATTTAACGATCTTCACCTAAATACAAGTCACCATTCAACCACCAATACTTCTGCTCTCCTTACAGGAACTTTCCAAAAGTAAATTCTGGAATTTTTTTTTTTTCTTTCTTTTTTTTTTTTTTGAAACGGAGTCTCGCTCTGTCGCCCAGGCTGGAGTGCAGTGGCCGGATCTCAGCTCACTGCAAGCTCCGCCTCCTGGGTTTACGCCATTCTCCTGCCTCAGCCTCCCGAGTAGCTGGGACTACAGGCACCCGCCACCTCGCCCGGCTAGTTTTTTTTTGTATTTTTTTTAGTAGAGACGGGGTTTCACTGTGTTAGCCAGGATGGTCCCGATCTCCTGACCTCGTGATCCGCCCGTCTCAGCCTCCCAAAGTGCTGGGATTACAGGCTTGAGCCACCGCGCCCGGCCAAATTCTGGAATTAACAGGACAAATTTTTCTGGTGATAGAAATTAGGAAGAAATTGGTTGAAGGTGGTTCCTTGGCTGTCAAACTTTCTCAATATTTTGTAAAATAAAAGCATCAAACAGATCTTTACATTAACTTATAATCTATCAAGCAATACTGGAGCAAGCTTTAAATATTAGCCACATTCTGTCAGGGCTGACTAATATTAAATCAGCATCAGTCTCATGTCTTGCAGCATCCACAGCTCATCTTCTTAAAACCACTTAAGATTTCATAATTAACTCAAACAATGTAAGTCATCTCTTTGATCTTTGACATGAAGGGGTAATTTTCCCCCAAAATAGTACCTCTTTCCTTGACATGATTTAATCTGTGGTTACAGTATTTAACAGGATTTCTTTCCATCTTAGAAAATAAAATATACACCTTTCCAATGTGAAAAATTCTAACTGATAATGCTATAGCTTAACTAGGTCAAAAGCATTTTTTTTAAGTTAAAAAAAGAACCTAACTGCATCTTTGGACCTTATGTGAGGTAGTGTCCAGGGTCACTGGGACCCCTACTTGGCCAGTGTAGCTGGGTACCAATTAAAGACAGAAACCCAAGCATTCACTCAAAGCCCCTTCCCAGCTGTTCATCCTAGTGGAAGAAGCCATGGGTACAAACGAATGCGGCATTCTACAGAGGGCTTTGGGGATAGGCTGCTTGAGAATATCAAAGTGGCTCACATCCCCCGAGTATAAAGCCAGTGACTGCTCTCAGCTTCCATCCACAGCAGCCAAGTTCTGGAATCACCTGAGTGCCCGTCAACAGGGGATGAAGGGAACGTGGCCCGAACATACACAGGAGCAACACTCCACCACACAGCGGAGAGCCCTGTCATCCGCGGCAGCATGGATGGAGCTGGAGGACATTACGTGAAGCAAACGAGCCAAGCAAGGAAACGGCGCATGTTCTCACTCATAAGCAGGAGCTGAGAGCAGATCTCATGGAGGCCAAGAGTAGGTGGTCAACAGGGCCCAGCAGAGCCCACTCATAAGCAGGATGGGCAGAGGCTGGTAACGGGCACAAACACACAGCCTAATGGGAACACGAGACCTACTATTGATAAATCAGCAGGGGGATGGCAGTGGGTCATCTACTGTGTATTTCAAAACAGCTAGGAGAGAATAACTTAACATAACCAGCACAAGGAAAAGAAACTAAAGTGAAAGACATCCCAAGTACCCCAATTTCATCAATATAGGGGTGAATCAAGGTATCACATGCACTCTGAAAATATGTACATATATTATGTATCAACAGAAACAAAAACCAATGACAGAACCATTTGCAAAGCACGTGCAGAAGTATGGGAAGCCTGACATGGTGTGGCTGTGTGTCCCCACCCAAATCTCATGCTGAACTCTAACCCTGTGTTGGAGGTGGGCCCTGGTGGGAGGTGATTGATTCATGGGGGTGGTTTCTAATGATTTAGCACAATCCCCCAAGTGCTGTCCTCATGATAGTTCTCCTGAGATCTGGTTGTTTGGAGGTGCATGGCACCCTCCCCTTCACTCTCTCCCCCCTTCCAGCCATGTGAAGACATGCCGGCCTCCCCTTCACCTTCCACTCCGATTGTAAGTTTCCCCAGATGTAGAAGCCTGTACAACCCACAGAACTGTATGCCAATTAAACCTTTTTTTCCTTATTACCCAGCCTCAGATAGTTCTTTATAGCGTGGAAGAACAGTACAGTCCTCAGGACCAGCAATGTTTTCCTTCTACCCAGCGGCCAACAAGGTCCCCCACCCTAGCTGGTTTTCTCAAGCCTTTGCCAGAATGCTGAGGCTGTTTTGGGAATACTAACTTTCCCCATCTCTGGCAAACCAGATGGGGCATCCTATTTGCCCCTTACCACCTTTCTCAGAGAAACCCCACCTCTGAAACAGCCTCCACCAGGGGCCTCCTTCAGCAGCAGAAAAGCTGAGTGTTCCTTGCACTTCCCTTCTTCTGAACAAGTAAACACGGCCGGGCGCGGTGGCTCAAGCCTGTAATCCCAGCACTTTGGGAGGCCGAGACGGGCGGATCACGAGGTCAGGAGATCGAGACCATCCTGGCTAACCCGGTGAAACCCCGTCTCTACTAAAAAATACAAAAAAAACTAGGCGGGTGAGGTAGCGGGCGCCTGTAATCCCAGCTACTGGGGAGGCTGAGGCAGGAGAATGGCGTTAACCAGGA
>NW_022301415.1:0-562 GCF_002776525.5 Piliocolobus tephrosceles | reverse complement strand
CTTAAGCTTGTTTTTCCATCTTCCCAGCTCATTGAAAAAAATATCTTATGCTTTCTATTTTCCTAACACACACACAGGGAAGAGAAGTGCCGTGAGGGCAAGGGCTCTTGTTTTTCCGGATCTGAGCCTGGCCCTCAAACACTAGCCGATTACTAACACGATACCCAGAGGCAAAAATGTAAATATCCACATGACTTCAAATACCCTAAGGATCTAACAGGCCTAGTGGCCCATGTAACTATGGTGTGCTGGGCCATTCAACTGGTGTCCAAATCCCTGTCCAAGTGAGCTCTTTAATTTTGAGACTTTTCAGACAGCTGTTTTTTTTGTTGTTGTTCTGTTTTGTTTTTATTAAAGGGATATGTTACTGTTATAATCAAGAATATCCCAGGCCAAGTGTGGTGGTTCATGCCTGTAACCCCAGCACTTTGGGAGGCCAAGGTGAGCGAATCACCTGAGGTCAGGAGTTCAAGAACAGCCTGGCCAACATGTTGAAACCCGGTCTCTACTAATACAAAAATGAACCAGCCATGGTGGCAGGCACTTATAATCCCAGCTACTC
>NW_022301414.1:0-1480 GCF_002776525.5 Piliocolobus tephrosceles | reverse complement strand
GAGCCCATGCCTGGCCCATAGCAGACATTCAATACTTATGTTCAATACTTACGCCCGCCCTTTTCTCAGTCACTCACAGCTTTTTTGATTTAGGAGTCTTTTTCATTATTTAATTTTTTTTTTTTTAATTTTGTAGAGACAGGGTCTTGCTCTTGTAACCCAGGCTGGTCTTGAACTCCTGCCCCGGCCTCCCAAAGTGCTGGGATTACAGATGTGAGCCACTGCACCCGGCCTGGTGTAGTAGTCCTATCTGTCTGTCAGAGGAGGGTGTTCCCTTGGCTCAGAGTCTTGCTTAGGTAACATGGAAGGACCCAGGGTACACAAGGTAGGTGGCTGTTCTCCGGAAATGTCAGTTTCTGGGCAGGGCTTAGGTGTCTGCAGTCCCTAGTCCCACCCCTGGCCTTGCATTCCAGCTCAGCAGGTGGAAGGTATAAATTTCAGCTGCTCTCAGGCCTGCTGTGTTTTTCTAAAGCCTTCTAACAGCAACATGAAGTTGGCAGCCTTCCTCCTCCTTGTGATCCTCATCATCTTCAGCCTAGAGGTATAAGGGCTTCAGGCTGCAGTGAGACCATTGCGGCTTTTGGGTAAGTCCAGGCAAAAGGTAGCCTGGTTCATTTTTCCTTGAATGAGGGGGCCAGAAAGTAGGACATCAGGGACCAGTGTGTGCTGGGGAGGAGAGGGGAAGAAAGGAGAGAAGAAAAGGTCTTAAAGGGCCACTGCAGGGACCCTCCGGTGCTACTCAGTTCCCCAGAGCAGAATCTCTTTTATTCTACCTCCACTTTTCCCTACTCCTTTCCCTGGGTCACCGCTCCATTTGGACTCTCTGTACCTCCCCTCTTACCTCCTCATCAGCCACCCTCTGACTCCTGCCACCTCCCTCTCCATAAGCCTCTTCCTCTCTTGCTACAAATAAATGGGATCACCTAGAGAAAATCTTTTCTTAATCATGTTAAACATTAATCATCTCAATCTCTTCTTTTCCTTTTACCAACATTCTCAACGGAGTAATCTTAGTTCTCTGTCCTTACTTCCCCATAAGTCATTCCTGACCCCTTGAAGATGGCCTCCAGCCTCCAGCCCTGCCCCATCGCTCTCCTGAAACTTGTCTTCCAGATTCTGTGGACAAATCTCATGACCCCTCAGTCGCCAAGTCTTTAACCTGTGTAGTGTCTGACACTGCTTGCCACTTCCTCAGTTCTCAAACTTTCTTTTCTCCTGCATGATCCTTCATGGTATTTATTCTTCTCTCTAAACATTATTGGATTCACTTATTACTTTCTTTTCTTCTTCGCTCTCCTTCCCTCGACATTAAACTGGTTGCCAAATACTGTCCATTCTCTGAAAGGGTCTCTTGCATATGTTCTTTCCTTCCCCTGCCATCTCCCATTGTCACGCAGTATTTCCAGCCCTGATGACTTCATGTCTGGGCCATGCCAGGAGCTTCCTAATAGCTCTCCCTGCCCCTGTCTTTCTGCTGCAG
>NW_022301413.1:408-2768 GCF_002776525.5 Piliocolobus tephrosceles | reverse complement strand
TGTCAGAGATTCCCTGCCCAGAGAGGAGGAATCTAGAGAGGCAGTCTGGCTGCAGTGCCTTTGCCAGGCTACAGTGGTGGGCTCCACCCAGTTAGAACCTCTGGCAGCTTTGCACTGTGAGGGGAAAACCACCTACTCAAGCCTCAGTAATGGTGGACCCTTAGCTCCACTAAGCTTGAGCATTGCAGGTCAACTTCAGACTGATGTGCTGACAGCAAGAATTTCAAGCCAATGGATCTTAGCTTGAAGGGCTCCATGGGGGTGGAATCTGCTGAGCTAGACCACTTGGCTCCCTGGTTTCAGACCCCTTTTCAAGAGAATGAAAGGTTCTGTCTCACTGGTATTCTAGGCACCACTGGGATATTTAAAAAAACTCCTGCAACTAGCTCAGTGTCTGCCCAAACAGCTGCCCATTTTTGTGCTTGAAACCAGGGCCCTGGTGGTATAGGCACCCAAGGGAATCTCCTGGTCTGTGGGTGGTGAAGACCATGGGAAAAATGTCGTATCTGGGCTAGAATGGCACGGTCCCTCACAGCTTCCCTTGGCTAGGGGAGGGAGTTCCCCAACCCCTTGCACTTCCAGGGTGAGGCAACACCCCACCCTGCTCTGGCTCACCCTCCATGGTCTGCACCCACTGTCTAACCAGTCCCAATGAGATGAGCAGGGTACCGCAGTTGGAAACGCAGAAATCACCCACCTTCTGCATTGATCTTGCTGGGAGCTGTAGACTGGAGCTGTTCCTATTCAGCCATCTTGCCCAGGAATCTTCACAAAATATCTTTTATGAGCACATTGATATGAAACTACAAATCAATATCGGAAAGAAAACCAGAAAATTCACAAACACATGTAAATTAAACAACAAACTCTTAAACAGAAAAACAAAAAAAAGATCAAAGAGGTAATCACATATTAAATAAGTCAATTTTTCAAAATGAATAAAAATGATAACAAAACATACCACAATTTAAGGAACGCAGCTAAGAAAGTGCACAGAAAAAAATTTATAGCTATAAATGCCTGCATTGAAAAAGAAATCAGATCTAAAAGCAATAGCCTAGTTCTCCATTCTGAGGAATTAGAAAAAGAGGCATAAACAAGCCACAAGGTAGCAGGAGAAAGGAAATAATAAACAATACAACAAAGATAAATTAAATAGAATATAGAAAAATAATAGGGAGAATCAAGAAAACCAAAATTTGATTATTTTAAAAGATTAATACAATTAACAAACTTTTAGCTAGGGTAACAAAGAAAAGAGAGAGAAGACACAAATAAATCAGAAATGAAAGTGGAAATATTATTGACCTTAAAGTTATAAAAATTATGACACTACGATAAAAATTGTATGCTAACAAATTATATAACCTAAATGAAATGGACACATTTCTAGACATATAAATTACTTAAATTCACCCAAGAGGAATTAGAAAATCACAACAGATCTATGATAAGCAAATAGATTTAATTAGTAATTAAAAGCCTCTCAACAACAACAAAAAATCAGATAGCTTCACTGTTACATTTTATCAATCATTCCAAATATTTAATAAAAAATGAACAGCAATCCTTCTGAAAAGCTTAAAATTACAGAAGAGGAAGAAAAATTTTCCAACTCATTACTATTAGCCTAACGTTAGCCTGATATTGAAGCCAGATAGGACCTCACAAGAAAATTACTGGACAATATTCTTTATGAATGTAGATACAAAAGCCCTGAATGAAATACTGTCAACCTGGATCCAACAGTATAGTAAAAGGATTATACACCATGACCTAGTGGGATTTATTCCAAGATTCAAGGATTAGTCAATATAAGAACATCAATGTACTACACTACTTTAATAGAATGAAGGGGAAAAGAAAACATAAATGAACAAAATACGATCAACTCAATTGACAAGACACAGCTGACAAAATTCAATACCTTTCCATGATAAAAACACCCGGAAAACTAGAAATGGAAGGGAACTTCCTTTATATGTTAAAGGACATTTTTTTCTTTCATCTTTCTAGTTCTAGAAACTGGGCTTCCTCTCTCTCTTTTATTTATTCATTTATTTTTGAGTTCCGCTATATATTTATTCTTGTTAAACTTCAATAAATTTAAAAGTATACAATAACAGCCCTTCATGCTAAAAACTCTCAATAAATTCGGTATTGATGGAACGTATCTCAAAATAATAAGAGCTATTTATGACAAACCCACAGCCAATATCACATTGAATGGGCAAAAACTGGAAGCATTCCCTTTGAAAACTGGCACAAGACAGGGATGCCCTCTCTCACCACTCCTATTCAACACAGTGTTGGAAGTTCTGGCTAGAGCAATCAGGCAGGAGAAAGAAATCAAGGGTATT
>NW_022301413.1:0-308 GCF_002776525.5 Piliocolobus tephrosceles | reverse complement strand
GCTAGGGCAATCAGGCAAGAGAAAGAAATCAAGGGTATTCAGTTAGGAAAAGAAGAAGTCAAATTGTCCCTGTTTGCAGATGACATGATTGTATATTTAGAAAACCCGATTGTCTCAGCCCAAAATCTCCTTAAGCTGATAAGAAACTTCAGCAAAATCTCAGGATACAAAATCAATATGCAAAAATCACAAACATTCTTACACACCAGTAACAGACAAACAGAGAGCTAAATCGTGAATGAACTCCTCTTTACAGTAGCCTCAAAGAGAATAAAATACCTAGGAATCCAACTTACAAGGGATGTGAA
>NW_022301412.1:175-1223 GCF_002776525.5 Piliocolobus tephrosceles | reverse complement strand
ACATAATCCCATACTTCTTGCAGGCTTTGTTCATTTCTTTTTCTTCTTTTTTCTTTTGGTTTCTCTTCTCGCTTCATTTCATTCATTTGATCCTCAATCGCTGATACTCTTTCTTCCAGTTGATCGAGTCGGTTACTGAAGCTTGTGCATTTGTCACGTATTTCTCGTGTCATGGTTTTCATCTCTGTCATTTCGTTTATGACCTTCTCTGCATTAATTAGTCTAGCTGTCAATTCTTCCACTCTTTTTTCAAGATTTTTAGTTTCTTTGCGCTGGGTACGTAATTCCTCCTTTAGCTCTGAGAGGTTTGATGGACTGAAGCCTTCTTCTCTCATCTCATCAAAATCATTCTCTGACCAGCTTTGATCCGTTGCTGGCGATGGGCTGTGCTCCTTTGCAGGAGGAGATGCGCTCTTATTTTTTGAATTTCCAGCTTTTCTGCCCTGCTTTTTCCCCATCTTTGTGGTTTTATCTGTCACTGGTCTTTGATGATGGTGACGTACTGATGGGGTTTTGATTTAGGTGTCCTTCCTGTTTGATAGGTTTCCTTCTGACTGTCAGGACCCTCAGCTATAGGTCTGTTGGAGATTGCTTGAGGTCCACTCCAGACCCTGTTTGCCTGGGTATCAGCAGCAGAGGTTGCAGAAGATAGAATATTGCTGAACAGCGAGTGCACCTGTCTGATTCTTGCTTTGGAAGCTTCCTCTCAGGGGTGTACTCCACCCTGTGAGGTGTGGGGTGTCAGACTGCCCCTAGTGGGGGATGTCTCCCAGTTAGGCTACTCAGGGGTCAGTGACCCACTTGAGCAGGCAGACTGCCCCTTCTCAGATCTCAACCTCCGTGTTGGGAGATCCACTGCTCTCTTCAAAGCTGTCAGACAGAGTCGTTCGCGTTTCACAGGCTTCTACTCCTTTAGCTGAGCCCTGTCCCCAGAGGCGCAGTCTACAGAGACAGGCAGGTTTCCTTGAGCTGCTGTGAGCTCCACCCAGTTCCAGCTTCCCAGCGGCTTTAGTTACCTACTTAAGCCTCAGCGATGGCGGGCGCCCCT
>NW_022301412.1:0-75 GCF_002776525.5 Piliocolobus tephrosceles | reverse complement strand
TTTAGCTGTGCCCTGTCCCCAGAGGCGGAGTCTACAGAGACAGGCAGGTTTCCTTGAGCTGCTGTGAGCTCCACC
>NW_022301411.1:2725-4234 GCF_002776525.5 Piliocolobus tephrosceles | reverse complement strand
ACAAACAAATGGAAGAACATACCATGCTCATGGATAGGAAGAATCAACATCGTGAAAATGGCTATACTGCCCAAGGTTATTTATAGATTCAATGCCATCCCCATCAAGCTACCAATGAGTTTCTTCACAGAATTGGAAAAAACTGCTTTAAAGTTCATATGGAACCAAAAAAGAGCCCGCATTGCCAAGACAATCCTAAGTCAAAAGGACAAAGCCGGAGGTGTCACGCTACCTGACTTCAAACTATACTACAAGGCTACAGTAACCAAAACAGCATGGTACTGGTACCAAAACAGAGATATAGACCAATGGAACAGAACGGAGCCTTCAGAAATAATGCCACACATCTACAACCATCTGATCTTTGACAAACCTGACAAAAACAAGAAATGGGGAAAGGATTCCCTATTTAATACATGGTGCTGGGAAAATTGGCTAGCCATAAGTAGAAAGCTGAAACTGGATCCTTTCCTTACTCCTTATACGAAGATTAATTCAAGATGGATTAGAGACTTAAATGTTAGACCTAATACCATAAAAACCCTAGAAGAAAATCTAGGTAGTACCATTCAGGACATAGGCATGGGCAAGGACTTCATGTCTAAAACACCAAAAGCAACGGCAGCAAAAGCCAAAATTGACAAATGGGATCTCATTAAACTAAAGAGCTTCTGCACAGCAAAAGAAACTACCATCAGAGTGAACAGGCAACCTACAGAATGGGAGAAAATTTTTGCAATCTACTCATCTGACAAAGGGCTAATTTCCAGAATCTACAAAGAACTCAAACAAATATACAAGAAAAAAACAAACAACCCCATCCAAAAGTGGGCAAAGGATATGAACAGACATTTCTCAAAAGAAGACATTCATACAGCCAACAGACACATGAAAAAATGCTCATCATCACTGGCCATCAGAGAAATGCAAATCAAAACCACAATGAGATACCATCTCACACCAGTTAGAATGGCAATCATTAAAAAATCAGGAAACAACAGGTGTTGGAGAGGATGTGGAGAAATAGGAACACTTTTACACTGTTGGTGGGATTGTAAACTAGTTCAACCATTATGGAAAACAGTATGGCGATTCCTCAAGGACCTAGAACTAGATGTACCATATGACCCAGCCATCCCACTACTGGGTATATACCCAAAGGATTATAAATTATGCTACTACAAAGACACATGCACACGTATGTTTATTGCGGCACTATTCACAATAGCAAAGACTTGGAATCAACCCAAATGTCCATCAGTGACAGACTGGATTAAGAAAATGTGGCACATATACACCATGGAATACTATGCAGCCATAAAAAAGGATGAGTTTGCGTCCTTTGTAGAGACATGGATGCAGCTGGAAACCATCATTCTTAGCAAATTATCACAAGAAGAGAAAACCAAACACCGCATGTTCTCACTCATAGGTGGGAACTGAACAATGAGCTCACTTGGATTCGGGAAGGGGAACATCACACACTGGGGCCTATCATGGGGAGGGGGG
>NW_022301411.1:0-2625 GCF_002776525.5 Piliocolobus tephrosceles | reverse complement strand
AGAACTTAAAGTATAATAAAAAAAAAAAAAAAAAAAAAAAAGAAAGCCAGAGAGGCTATATTAACATCAGATAAAGAAGACTACAGAACAAACAAAATTATCACAGAGGGATATATCATAACAATAAAAGCATCAACCAGTCAAGGGCACACAGTAACCTTATACATGTATGCAACAAACAATAGAGTTGCAAAATATGTGACACAAAAATAGAACTTGAAAGAAAGTAGACAAATTCACAATAGTAACTGCAGATTTCAATACTCTTCTTTCAGCAATTAATAAATTAACTAGACAGAAATTCAGCCATGACAATAAAAGGAGTCAGGAACACCATCAACCAAGAGTACCTAATGAACATCTATAGAATATTCACCAAACATGGCAAAAAGTTTATCATTTTCAAGGGCCCACAAACATATACCAAAAAAAGAAAAACAAAAGAAAAACTATATCCTGGGCCATAAAACAAATCTCAATACATTTAAACGATGTCAAATTATATGGAGTGTACTCCCTGACTAGAAAGAAATCAAACTAAAAATCAACAACAGGGAACTCTTAAAATACTTAAAATCAGGCGGGCGGAGCAAGATGGCCGAATAGGAACAGCTTCAGTCTCCATCTCCCAGCGCGAGCGACACAGAAGACCGGTGATTTCTGAGTTTTCAACTGACGTACTGGCGTCATCTCACTTGGGAGTGCCAGACAATCGGTGCTGGTCAGCTGCTGCAGCCTGACCAGCGAGAGCTGAAGCAGGGTGAGGCATCGCCTCACCTGGGAAGCACAAGGGGGAAGGGAGTCCCTTTTCCTAGCCAGGGGAACTGAGACACACAATACCTGGAAAATCGGGTAACTCCCACCCCAATACTGCGCGGTAAGCACACCGGCACACGAGGAAAATATATCCCACACCTGGCTGGGAGGGTCCCACGCCCACAGACCCTCCCTCCTTGATAACACAGCAGTCTGCGGCAATCTAACCGCAAGGCAGCAGCGAGGCTGGGGGAGAAGCGCCCGCCATCACTGAGGCTTAAGTAGGAAAACAAAGCAGCTGGGAAGCTCGACCTGGGTGGAGCTCACAGCAGCTCAAGGAAACCTGCCTGTCTCTGTAGACTCTGTCTCTGGGGACAGGGCTCAGCTAAAGCAGCAGAGGCCTGTGCAGACGCGAACTACTCTGTCTGACAGCTTTGAAGAGAGCAGTGGATCTCCCAACACGGAGGTTGAGATCTGAGAAGGGGCAGTCTGCCTGCTCAAGTGGGTCCCTGACCCCTGAGTAGCCTAACTGGGAGACATCCCCCAATAGGGGCACTCTGACACCCCACACCTCACAGGGTGGAGTACACCCCTGAGAGGAAGCTTCCAAAGCAAGAATCAGACAAGTGCACTTGATGTTCAGCAATATTCTATCTTCTGCAACCTCTGCTGCTGATACCCAGGCAAACAGGGTCTGGAGTGGACCGCAAGCAATCTCCAACAGACCTATAGCTGAGGGTCCTGACTGTCAGAAGGAAAACTATCAAACAGGAAGGACACCTATAACAAAACCCCATCAGTACGTCACCATCATCAAAGACCAGAGACAGATAAAACCACAAAGATGGAGAAAAAGCAGGACAGAAAAGCTGGAAATTCAAAAAATAGGAGCGCATCTCCCCCTGCAAGGGAGCACAGCCCATCGCCAGCAACAGATCAAAGCTGGTCAGAGAATGACTTTGACGAGATGAGAGAAGAAGGCTTCAGTCCATCAAACCTCTCAGAGCTAAAGGAGGAATTACGTACCCAGAACAAAGAAACTAAAAATCTTGAGAAAAGAGTAGAAGAATTGACAACTAGACTAATTAATGCAGAGAAGGTCATAAATGAAATGACAGAGATGAAAATCATGACACGAGAAATACGTGACAAATTCACAAGCTTCAGTAACCGACTCGATCAACTGGAAGAAAGAATATCAGTGATTGAGGATCAAATGAATGAAATTAAGCAAGAGAAACCAAAAGAAAAAAGAAGAAAAAGAAATGAACAAAGCCTGCAAAGTATGAGATTATGTAAAAACACCAAATGTACGTCTGATTGGGGTGCCTGAAAGTGAGGGGGAAAATGGAACCAAATTGGAAAACACTCTTCAGGATATCATCCAGGAGAACTTCCCCAACCTAGCAGGGCAGGCCAACATTCAAATTCAGGAAATACGGAGAACGCCACAAAGATACTCCTCCAGAAGAGCAACTCCAAGACACATCATTGCAAAATTCACCAAAGTTGAAATGAAGGAAAAAATCTTAAGGGCAGCCAGAGAGAAAGGTTGGGTTACCCACAAAGGGAAGCCCATCAGACTGACAGCAGATCTCTCGGCAGAAACTCTACAAGCCAGAAGAGAGTGGGGGACAATATTCAATGTTCTTAAAGAAAAGAATTTTAAACCAGAATTTCATATCCAGCCAAACTAAGTTTCATCAGTGAAGGAGAAATAAAATTCTTTACAGATAAGCAAATGCTTAGAGATTTTGTCACCACCAGGCCTGCCTTACAAGAGACCCTGAAGGAAGCCCTAAACATGGAAAGGAACAACCACTACCAGCCATTGCAAAAACATGCCAAAATGTAAAGACCATCGAGGCT
>NW_022301408.1:0-2659 GCF_002776525.5 Piliocolobus tephrosceles | reverse complement strand
TTTACCCTTACTTTTGAGCGTAGTCAGCAGTACCTTATTGTAACAATAGGTGTTTTTTCCGGTGAATGAATTTACCACAATGTGTTTATTAATTAAGCTGCTGATTGATATTTGGATTGCTTTCACTATCTGGCTATTTTTTTTTTTAAGTGCTATTATCTTAGAAAAGTACATAGCTGAGAAACACAACGTTCTTATTCTTACAACAATACGAACAGCTAGTAAGCTGGGAAAACTGCACTTTAATCAATGGTTTTCAGCACATCAGGCAATCAAAGTTGTAGAATTGTGTGTGTGTGTGAGATTGTGACTGAGAGAGTAGGAGAGAAGAAGGGAGAAAGAAAAGAAAGAGATTGTACATAACTGACCGTAATTTATGAGGTGCTCAAATAAGTACAGGGACTCAGAGTCTTAAGGGAAAAGGTCCATGTAAGATGGAGAAGACGACTTGATGCACCTACATATGGTTATAGATTTATATAAATGTCACTTTCTAATAATATAAAGAATCACGTACATGAGAATAAACTGGGTGTCCAGTGGTGAAATATGATGGTGATGCCAAATCCCATCTCCAGCACCTTTTCCCCCCAATTGCACCTGCCTTGATGTGTGTCCTGAGCGCCCCCTGGTGTCAGGAGCGTCTCCTGTTGCTCCTGAGCGCCCCTGCAGGGAGGTTTGCGTCTGAACGCACAATGATTTCCCCTGTGTTTTATTTTATAAAAATTAATGGCTGTGTACTCGTTGTTCAGGTAGCTCAGCTGTAGGAAAAACTGTTTTTTTTTTTGCATGTGTATTTGGAGATGGTACCTGGACTCCTCTTGAGGAGTGGGTTAGGTTGTGCACTCCATTATGAGCTGTGCACCTGATCCAGTCCGGTTTCTTCCCTGCAGGCTGATGGATCCAGATGCAGCAGGAAGCACTGGTTGTGATGGAGAATACAGAGATGGCACAGCTGAGGGAGAGGGTCTGTGAGGGCTTCACCAGTCCGAGAGTGCACTGAGAAACACAGTTGTCGGCATGCACAGGTTCTGAACAGCACGTTGAAATTCACAAAATATGCACATTTTGATACATAAATAAAAACAGGACTGTATTGGCAATAATATATAGAAAGAGATCAGAAATAAACTGATATATCGATGGCAAACTGATTTTCAGCATGAAAACCCACAATACACAATGGATAAATCATAGTCTCTCTCTAAGAGAGTGTTAGAAAATCTGGATCTACACATGCAAAGAATTAAGAATTTTAGTTTAGAATAAACACAAAAATCAACTCTAAATGGGATAGATTGTTAAATGTATGGCTTGCAATTGTAACATTTCCCCTACCCAGAAAATAATATTAAGAATGATTTCCTGTATTTCAAATTAAATTCACAGACAACAAAAGCAGAATATAACAAGTGGAACTATATCATAACAAAAAGATTCTGTAAAGCATGGAAAAAATTCCAACTGACAGAATGGGAGTATAATTGCAAGTCATGCATCTGAAAAAGTGTTAATATCCACAATATACATGCAACTTCTACACCTCATTATCAAAATTATAATCGTCTGATTGTAAAATGGTCAGTTTTACACCTTAAAAAAATTAAGAACATAGATCTCGTGTTAAAGATTCTTCCCTCTGGGTAATGGAAAGTTTTATGGTACACTCAGTTAGGGTAGACTTTGTAGTTATTCAATCCAAAATTAATATATGTAGGGTTAGCAGGGCGTGGTGGTTCACATCTGTAATCCCAGCACTTTGAAAGGCTGTGTTGGGTGGATCCCCTGAGGTCAGGAGTTTGAGACCAGCCTGACCAATATGGTGAAACTGTGTCTCCACTAAAAATACAAAAATTAGCCAGACGCGGTGGCCTGTGCCTGTAGTCCCAGCTACTCGGGAGGCTGAGGCAGGAGAATTGCTTGAACCCGGCAGGCAGAAGTTGCAATAAGCTGAGATCATGCCATTGCACTCCAGCCTGGGTGACAGAGTGAGACTCCGTCTCAAATACATATTATATATATATATATATATGGTTCTGACTCTGGAGGCTGAGGCAGGAGAATTGCTTGAACACTGGAGGTGGAGGTTGCAATGAGCTGAGATCGTGCAATTGAACTCTAACCTGGGTGACAGAGTGAGACTCCATCTCAAATATATATATATAGTTCTGAATTTAATGTATGTTATTAAAACTGTCATCAGTTGACTCTAGGTTAGGTAGATTGTCAATGATAAAATGAGTGGGCCAGATTCCATCAGAGCAGAACTGGATACAATTAAATGCCATGGTAATTCAGCAGCTTCACCTCTCTCTGGGACTTCCAGGCTGCACTTCTTGATAGATGATCTTCTGGACATTGGATATTCCTAGACATCTCCAAAATCTGTCATCCTCTACGCCTCACAGAAATGTGGCATGTCCACCTGTAGTTTGTCAACCCTGAATAACAAAGAGATTATAAGATGTAATAATATTTATTCTAGGATGTGTATTGCATTTGAAATATGTATGGGTGCATTCAGGTTGGTAAAGGAAGATAAAGAATGAAGGAAAAATAAGGAGAGTTACATCAGCTGTTTTGAGACAATTATCCTGGACTAGAAGGATCAGTAACAGATGTGACATCGGTGTGAGGTTGAACAAGCAGTTGCTGGGCA
>NW_022301406.1:3699-3795 GCF_002776525.5 Piliocolobus tephrosceles | reverse complement strand
ACATGGGGAAACCCTGTCTCTACTAAAAATACAAAAATTAGCCAGGCATGGTGGTGCATGCCTGTAATCCCAGCTACTCGGGAGGCTGAGGCAGGA
>NW_022301406.1:0-3599 GCF_002776525.5 Piliocolobus tephrosceles | reverse complement strand
AGGTGGAGGTTGCAGTGAGCCGAGATCATCGTGCCACTGCACTCCAGCCTAGGTGACAGAGTGAGACTCTGTCTCGGAAACAAAACAAAACAAAACAAAACAAAACAAAAACTTTAAAAGAATAAATAAGTGAGAAAAAAAAAGAAACGAAAGCAAGGTGCAGGCTGCTATGTACCGAATGCACGCTTTGGGTTTCAGAGCAGAAATAGGTTCGTATAAAACATTTCAGCCAGGTGCGGTGGCTCACGCCTGTAATCCCAGCACTTTGGGAGGCCAAGGCAGGCAGATCATGAGGTCAGGAGATCGAGACCATCCTGGCTAACATGGTGAAACCCCGTCTCTACTAAAAATACAAAAAATTAGCTGGGCGTGGTGGCGGGTGCCTGTAGTCCCAGCTACTGGAGAGGCTGAGGCAGGAGAATGGCATGAACCCGGGAGGCGGAGCTTGCAGTAAGCCAAGATCACGCCACTGCACTCCAGCCTGGGTGACAGAGCAACACTCCATCTCAAAAAAAAAAAAAAAATTTTTTCAGAAAGATATGCAAAAATTGAGGGTATTAGGGGTGAGAAGCTGTGGACGTTTCACGGTATACGATTTTGCATGCTTGCATTTTCCATGGGGTAGTTTTGTTTGCTTTATTTTATTCTTTTTGTTTTAACTTTAAGCACAGAATCGTGGCCAGCTTTCACACACGCAGAAAGAAACCAGTGGCCAGAGCCATTTGGAGGAAGGAAACTTTTAGCACTTAGTGACATCAAAGGCAGGAAATGGTGTTTCCCTGCTAAGGGCAGTGGAAGGGGTAGTCAGGGATGGGGAAGACCCAGGCAGACTTGGGGCAGACCCAGGGACCCCTTCAAAGAGTGTGAAGAGGCAGCTCACGGTGCTGGGAAGTCAACCAACTTCAGAAAGGGAATCCCAGCAGGGTAAACACCTGGAAAGGACTTTCCAACTCCCCTCCGGGAGGGGCACAATTAGACACACACAGACACCAAAACACAAAGGGCACCCCCATTCTGGACATATTCAATCACACAAACCAAGACAGACACACAGACACACCATGCAGACATACACACAATCACACACACACACACACCTGGACACACAATCGTAGATACACAACAACCATCAAAGCTAGCCACAGACTGGGTGCAGTGGCTCACACCTGTAATCCCAGCACCTTGGGATGACAAGGCAGGCGGACCACTTGAGGTCAGGAGTCCGAGACCAACCTGGGCAACATGGTGAAACCCCATCTCCACCAAAAATACAAAAAAAAAAGAAAATTAGCCGGGCGTGGTGGTGAGCGCCTGTAGTCCCAGCTACTAAGGAGGCTGAGATGGGAGAATCACTTGAACCCGGGAGGTAGAGGTTGCAGTGAGCCAAGATCGTGCCGCTGCATTCCAGCCTGGATGACAGAGTAAAGATACATATATTCGGGGCATATAACCAAACACAGCAAGACTAGAACACACCAACACAGACACACCATCACACGCATACCAAAACAGACATGAAGAAATGCAACACACACATATACACAGTTACACACTGAGACAGACACCCAAAGACACAATCATAGATACACATGGCAGGCACCATGGCTAGCCACAGACATAACGCAAGAACACACGTTATGGGCATATACAATCACACACACCGAGGTCCAGGTCCAACCCTAAGACCATCCAAGTTCTGCCCCCCTCCCAGAGGAGTCCCCAGGGACTACTCCTCAGAACACCCAAGCTCCACCCTCTACCCACAGAGGACCACCCAAGATCCACCTCCGCCAGGGAACCCAGGACTCACCCCTCAGATCACCTAAAATCCGTCCTCCCAGAGGAAACCCAGGTCCTTCCGTCTGGGGGCCGCCCCCTCCCTCCCCTGAGGAAGGACTCTGGGCCCCTTTTCTCCGCAGCGATACCCAGCTTGGGCGGCGGGCGCCCCCTGGTGGACCTGGAGTCCCAGTCCACGGCTGCACGGAGCCGGGACCCAAGAGCCAAAGCGCACGGGGGGTTTCGGACTGGGTGTATTCACTGCAGAGCCTGGGAAGGAAAGAGCGTGGAGAAGCGCGAGGTGGGAGAGGGGCGGCCGGAACTGGATCGGGCAGGGCATTGAGCGCGGGAACAGAACTTCGGAAGCAGGAATGTGTTGGAGACCGTGGAACCCAAGACCTCTCACACCCGCACCCCAGCCAGCCCCGCGTCTCCACCCGGCAGGTGCGGCTCCCGGACCGCGGAAGACCCCGGAGGCGCATTCCCAACTAGGCACAGCGAGGGCAGGGTCGGGGTGGCTGGAGTGCTGAGGGTGAGAGGTCTTCAGTCCCACGGCGGTCTCCTAGTCATGGCTCTCAGCCTGGAAGTGACCGCCAAGAAATCGCCCGAGACCGGGAATGCCCAGCGCTCAGCCTGGATGATCACCAGCACCAACGTGGCTCTGGCTCGCTGGTTCAAGAGAGAGATGTGCCCGCCCCTTCCACGACTGACCCCTGTCAGTTTCCCGAAACCCCACTCCGCTGTCATCCTCCTCCCACCTCCCTAGCTTCTCCCTAGACCCCGCCCGCGTACCCATCCTTTTGCCTGTCAGGCTCTGCCCACCCCTCAGTCCTTCCCACTTTCATGTCATTCTCTCGAGGACCGCCCACTTCCCCAGCAATCAGACTCCCAGGCCCAGCCCACCCCTCACTTCCTCTACCCTACTGTCATTCTCCCTAGACTCCGCCCACTTCCTCTGTCATTTGCCTCCCAGCCCTTGCTCTCTCCTTAGTCCCCCCCACTTCCCTGTCATTCTCCCCAGGCCTCGCCCACTTCCCCTGCTGTCCGCTCCAGGCCCTCCCCACGCCACCGTTTCTCCCAACATTATCTCCAGGCCCCGCCCACTTCCCCTGTCATCAGCCTCCTAGGCCCTGCCCACTCCTCAGTCCCTCACACCTCCCTGTCATTCTCCCAGGCCCCGCCCATTTCCCAATCATTAGTGGCCTGGGAATAGGGCCTGGAGACTCTTCGCGCCCCATTCCGTTTCCTGCTTTTTTGTTTGTTTGTTTGTTTTTTGGAGATGGAGTTTCGCTCCTGTCGTCCAGGCTGCAGTGCAATGGCGCGATCTCGGCTCACTGCAACCTCCGACTCCCGGGTTCAAGTGATTCTCCTGCCTCAGCCTCTCGAGTTGCTGTGATTACAGGCATGTGCCACCATACCCATCTAAATTTTTTTTGTATTATTAGTAAGTAGAGAGGGGTTTCACCATGTTGCTCAGGCTGGTCTCGAACTCCTGACCTCAGGTGATTCACCTCGGCCTCCTAAAATTCTGGGATTACAGGCATGAGCCACCGCGCCTGGCACTTTTCTGCTTTTCTTAGTCCATACCACCCTCTCCTCAGGCTCGGCTCCTCTACCCAGTTTGAGAGTTTGTCCTGTCTCAAACCCTCACCCCTTTTCTGGGTACCGCCTTTCCGGAGCCCTGCACCCTCTTCCCGCTCCAGGTTTTCAAGCCATGCTCATCCCTCGCCAATTTCGCTGGGACTTGCAGCCGCCTGCGGGTCTCTGCCCCCTGATTCCTTTAGGCCTCATCCCTTTCGTTCTGCCCTCCAAACATGCAGGCT
>NW_022301404.1:0-2501 GCF_002776525.5 Piliocolobus tephrosceles | reverse complement strand
TTCCTTCCTTTCAAATGTGTGAGCAATTGATACCCATCCTATGTCTCATTACTCTTTCTAGAACCTCCATTATTATGTTAAATAGCAACAGTGATGGTAAATACCCTTGCCTTACTCTCAAACATTCAATTTTTTATTATTTAATATAATACTAGCTATAGATTTTTCATAAATCATTTTTGTCAGGAAGCTCCTTCTGTTATTTTTCTGAGAGTGTTATAAGAAATCAGTGCTGAATCTTGGAAAATTTTTTATGCATCAAATGATATAATCATGAGATTTGTCTTTTTTTGACCTTTTCATATAGTGGATTACATTGCTCTTTTAGTATTGAACCATCTTGGCAACCCTACAGTAAAACTCGCTTGGACATGGTATAAAATTCTTTTTGTATATTGCTGAATTCTTTTTTATAATATTTTGTTAAGAAGTTTTGCATTTATATTGACGTGTAGTTTTCATTTTCATTACTATTTTTGGTCATGGTATCAGGGTAATATTACCTTTATAAGAAGAGTTGGGAAGCCTTCCATCTTTTGAAAATGATTTGTGTTGTTTATGTTAATTCTTCTTTGAATATTTGTAAGAATCCCTCAGTGAAAACTGAGCCTGGATATTATCTTTTTCATTTAAAAATATGTATTTATTTATTTAATTTTGTCAATAGTTACAGGACCATTCAAGTTACCTATACCATATTAGATGAGTCAGGGTAAATTTTGCTTTTCAAGAAATTGGTAAATTTCACCTAAGTTTTCAAATTTCATGTGTGTAAGTTTATCAGCAGTATTTTCTAATTAGTCTTTGAATATCTGTGGAGTCCACAGTGATCTCCCCTGTTTCATTCCTGATGTTGATGATTTGTGTCTTTTTTTTTTTTTTTTTTCCATTTTGGTAGAGCTTTGTCAATTGTATTGATAATTAAAGAACCATATTTTTGTTCATTTTTATTTATTATTATTTCTCACTTTAATTTCATTGATTTATTCTCTCAGCTGATCTAGTAGCTAGGACTACAGGCACATGCCACTATAACTAGCTCTTCTGTTTGTGAATTATAGTTTGGTTCCATTGTAGAGGGAGAATATATTGTATACGATTGCAGTTCTTTGAAATGTGCTGAGATTTCTTTTCTGGTCAAGGATATACTCTAGTGTTATTTATATAGGCAGCTGAAAATACTCTATATTATTCATTGTCTACTGTTGATTAGATCTTACTGGTTAATCATATTTTGAGTTTTTTTATTATTGTAGATTTATGCCTAATTTTATAGTATTTGCTGAGAGAGAATTGTTAAAGTTTTCCACTGCAATTGTGAAATTTCCTATTGTTCTTTTCAGCTTTGTCAGTTTTTGCTTCATATATTTTATAGCTCTATTGTTTGATTCATACACAAGTAGAAGTGCTATTTTTTCTTGCTGAATTAAACGTTTTATCATTAAGTAATGTTTCACTCTATCCTGGTAATACTAATGTAATCACTCCTGATTCATTTTATTCATATTTCCATGATACATTTTTCACCATTCTTTTAACTTTCCTCATTATATTTGAAGGCTGTTTCTGACAAAAAAGCATACCCTCAGGTACTGTATTTTAAATCTACACTGTCAATTTCTTTAATTTAATTGTGCATTTAGACCATTTATATTTAAGTTATTTACACTGTAGAGCTTATCTGTCATTTTAATTTTTGTTTGTTCTTTATTGTCTGTTTTATATCTCTGTTTTCTTTTTTTCTGCTTTCTTCTATGTTATTTGAGATTTTAAAATTAATTTATATACTTTCTGTGAAGCACAATTATTAGTATTTTATTTTTAAATTTCAACTTTTATTTTAGATACATGCGGTACATGTTCAGATATATTGCATGGAAATATTGCATGATGCTGGGGTTTGAAGTACGGATTCCCTCACCTTGGTAATGAGCATAGTACTTGATTGGTAGTTTTTTAACTCAACTTCCCACTCCACTCACTGGCAGTCCACAGTGCCTATTGTTCTCACATCTATTTCTATGTGTGCTCAATGTTTAGCTCCCATTCATAATTTAGAACAAGTGATATTTAATTTTCTGTTCCTGCTTTAATTTGTATAGGATTATGGCTTCCAGCTCCATCCATACTGCTGCAAAGGAAGTAATTTTATTCATTTTTATGGCTTGTGTAGTATTTCATGGTATATATGCATCAATTTTTCTTTATCCAATTTGTTCTTGGTGAGCATGTAGGGTGATTCCATGTCTTTGCTATTGTGAAAAGAGCAGTGGTGAACATATGAGTCTATGTGTCTTCTGGTTTAATGATCTATATTCCTTTGGGTATATACCCAGTAATGGGACTGCTGGGTCAAATGGTAGCTCTGTTTTAAGTTCTTTGAGAAACCTTCAGACTGCTTTCCATAGTGGTTGGACGAATATACATTCCCACCAACACTGTAGAAGTGTTCTTTATTTTCTCTGGAATCTCATCAAGGTCTATTGTTTTTTGACTTTTTC
>NW_022301402.1:0-1088 GCF_002776525.5 Piliocolobus tephrosceles | reverse complement strand
TTTTTTTTTTTTTATTTTTTTTTTATTTTTATTTTTTTTTTTTTTTTTACACAGATTGTGTTGAAACCTTTTGTTTTTATAACAAATCGGTAAAAAATGTATATTTTTACAAAACTTAAATCGCTACCATTTCGTGTTTTTTTTTTTTTTTTTATTAATAAATTAAAGGAGAAAGAACAGAAATAAACAAAAAGGTTTACTATGCATAAAAATAAGGGTAAAAAAAAAAAAAAAAAAGAATTATAAATACATATATTTATTTATTTCATCATAAATATGAAGCGGGGTGGACACATGCATAGACTCATTGACGTATGTATACAAACTGAAATTTGTACGCATATGTATATATTAACTTAATGCAAATTAAAAAAGACAAAGTATAGAACGGAAATTCTTAACTAATTAACAAATGTTACTTTAGTGTTAAAATTGTTTTTGTACATATATGTGTACACACACTTACGTATACGTATATGTGTGTTTATTCATATTCTAATGCTTAGGCTTACTTATACATAGTCATACAAATATAAGAAAAAAAAAAAAAAAGAAAAGAAGCATTATATCAGTTTATATATGCACGAAAACAACTATACGAAAAAAAAAAAAAAAAGAAAAAAAAAAAAAATAATCGAATTTACACGATAGCATCATAATATCATAAATATGCATATGAATATATTGCAAGTATAAACATATACATAAGAAAAAAAAAAAAAAAAAAAGCAGTATATGTATATGTGTATGTATATCTATACGTAACACAAAACAACAATAAAAAAAAATAATAAAGTAAAAATAAAAATTGTCTTTAATTTTTTAAAAATATACTTTAAGGCTAACAATATATAAGCAGATTCCTTATTCTATTTGTAACATTTTTATAATTAAAAAAAAATAATAAAAGTTAAATTTATGTAATTGTTAAAATTAACAAAAATTATAATTTTTTTTTTTAATTATATTTAGAGTGTCATTTTATTTATGTTCAATATTTATTAACATTTTTAACATTTTTAACATTTTTAACATTTTCTGGCATTTTTTTTTTTTTTTTTTTTTTTTTTTTTTTTTTTTTTTTTTTT
>NW_022301399.1:6941-16250 GCF_002776525.5 Piliocolobus tephrosceles | reverse complement strand
TATAAGGAGTAAGGAAAGGATCCAGTTTCAGCTTTCTACTTATGGCTAGCCAATTTTCCCAGCACCATTTATTAAATAGGGAATCCTTTCCCCATTTCTTGTTTCTCTCAGGTTTGTCAAAGATCAGATGGCTGTAGATGTGTGGTATTATTTCTGAGGACTCTGTTCTGTTCCATTGGTCTATATCTCTGTTTTGGTACCAGTACCATGCTGTTTTGGTTACTGTAGCCTTGTAGTATAGTTTGAAGTCAGGTAGCGTGACGCCTCCGGCTTTGTCCTTTTGACTTAGGATTGTCTTGGCAATACGGGCTCTTTTTTGGTTCCATATGAACTTTAAAGCAGTTTTTTCCAATTCGGTGAAGAAACTCATTGGTAGCTTGATGGGGGATGGCATTGAGAATCTTCTTTGTAATATGTGAATTCATCTCACAGGGATACACGATTCTTTTCGTGGAGCAGTTTGCTAACACTGTTTTCATGGAATCTGCCAGGGATATTTGGGAGCACATTCGTGCCTCGGGTGAAAAAGGAAATATCATCACATAAAAACTAAAAAGATGCGTTCTGAGAAACTGTAGGTGATGTGTGAATTCATCTCACAGAGTTACATCTTTCTTTTCATGGAGCAGTTTGCTAACACTGTTTTCACGGAATCTGCAAAGGACACATGGGAGCACATTGAGGCCTATGGTGAAAAAGGAAATATCCTCATATTAAATCTAGAAAGAAGCTTTCTGAGAAACTGCTTTGTGATAGGTGAATTCGTCTCACAGAGCTACACCGTTCTTTTCTTTGAGCCGTTTCATTATACTGTTTCGTGGAGTCTGCAAAAGGATATTTCTGAGTGCAGTGAAGCCTATGGTTACACCTTTCTCTTCATTGAGCAGTTTGGTAGCACTGTTTTTGGGGAATCTACAAAGGAATTTTCAGGAGCTCATAGAAAACTTTGGTGAAAAAGGAAATACTTGCAGATAAAAACTTGAGAGAAGGTTTTTGAGAAACTGTTTCTTGTTGTGTGTATTCACCTCGTAGAGATAAACCATTTTGTTGATTGATCATTTTGGCATCACCGTTTTTGTGTTGTCTCAGAAGGAATATTTTGAAGTGCATTAAGGTTGACAGTGGAAAAGTAAATATGCACAGATAAAAACTAGGAAGCAACTTTCTGAGAGAGCATTTTGTGATGGCTGTATTCATCTCACATAGTTATATCTTTCTCTTCATTGAACAGTTTGTTAACAGTGTTTTGTGGAATATGCAAAGGGATGTTCGAGAGTGGATAGAGGCCAATGTTGAAAAAGGAAATAACTTCATGTAAAAACTGGAGAGAAAGTTTCTGATAACTCCATTGTGATGTGTGCATTCATCTCATAGATGTAAAGCTTTCTGTTGGGATAGCAGTTTGGCATCACTGTTTCTGTGGTGTCTGTGAAGGGATATATGGGAGCACATGGGAGCCAATGGTGGAAAAGGAAATATCCTGAGATAAAAACGAGAAAGAAGGTTTCTGAGAAATTTCCTTGTGATGGGTGAATTCATCACACAGAGTTACACCTTGGTTTTCTTTGAGCAGTTTGGTAGCACTGTTTTTATAGAATCTGCAAAGGGATATTCAGAAGCTCCTAGAGTCCTACAGTTAAAAAGGAAATAGCTTCAGATAAAAACTGGAGAGAAGCTTTTTGAGAAATGGTTTTGTGACTTGTGTATTCATCTCATAGAGTTTAACCTTTTTGTTGATTGAGTAGTTTCATATCACTGTTTTTCTGGTATCTGAGAGGAGTTATTTGGGAGCACATTGAAGCCTATGGTGAAAAAGGAAATATCATAATATAAAAACTAGAAAGATGCTTTCCAAGAAGCTGCTTAGTGATGGGTGAATTCATCTCACAGAATTACACTTTTCTATTCATTGAGTAGTTTCCTAACACTATTTTTGTAGAATCTGCAAAGGCATATTCCTGAGCGCTTTCAGGCAAATGGTAAAAAAGGAATTATCCACAGACAAAAACTAGAAGGAAGCTTTCTGAGAAAATCCTTTGTGACTTGTGAATTCATCTCACAGAGTTACATGACTCTTTTCACGGAGTAGTATGGTAATACTGTTTTTGGGGAATCTGAGAAGGGATATTTCGGATCACTTTGAACACTGAGGTGACTAAGGAAATATCCTCAGATAAAAAATAAAAGGAAGCTTTCTGAGAAAGTTCTTTGTGATGCGTGAATTCATCTCTGAGAAATACACCTTTCTTTTCATGGAGCAGTTTCCTATCACAGTTTTCATGGAAACTGCAAAGGGATATTTGTGAGCTCATTGAGGCCTATAGTGAAAAAGCAAATATCCTCATAGTTAAATGATAAAGAAGCTCTCTCAGGAAATGTTTACTGATGTGTGAATTCAAGTCAAAGAGTTACACTGTTCTTTTCATTGAGAAGTTTGTTAACACTGTTTTCTTGAAATGTGCATTTGCATATTTCAGAGCACATTGAAATCTATTGTTAAAAATTTAATACCCTCAGACAAAAACCAGAAAGAAACTTTCTGAGAAACTTCTTTGTGGTTTCTGAATTCATCTCACAGAGTTACACGAGGCTATCAATGGATCAGTTTGATATCACTTTTTTGGGGGGAATCTGAGAAGGCGTATTTTGGATTGCATTGAAACCAATGGTGACAAAGGAAATATCCTCAGATAAAAACTAGAGGGGGGGCGGAGCAAGATGGTTAAATAGGAACAGCTCCAGTCTCCAACTCCCAGGATGAGTAACACAGAAGACCGGTGATTTCTGCATTTTCACCTGAGGTACTGGGGTCATCTCACAGGGGAGTGCCGGACAATTGGTGCTGGTCAGCTGCTGCAGCCCGACCAGTGAGAGCAGAAGCAGAGCGAGGCATCGCCTCACCTGGGAAGCACAAGAGGGAAGGGAATCCCTTTTCGTAGCCACGGGAACTGAGACACACAACACCTGGAAAATCAGGTAACTCCCACCCCAATACTGCACTTTAAGCAAATGGGCAGACCAGGAGATTGTATCCCACACCTGGCCCAGAAGGTCCCACGGCCACGGAGCCTCCCTCATTGCTAGCACAGCAGTCTGCGATCTAACTGCAAGGCAGCAGTGAGGCTGGGGGAGGGGCGCCCACCATTGCTGAGGCTTAAGTAGGTAAACAAAGCCACTGGGAAGCTCGAACTGGGTGGAGCTCACAGCAGCTCAAGGAAACCTGCCTGTCTCTGTAGACTCCACCTCTGGGAACAGGGTACAGCTAAACAACAACAAAAACAAAAAGCAGCATAAACCTCTGCAGACGCAAATGACTCTGTCTGACAGCTTTGAAGAGAGCAGTGGATCTCCCCACACGGAGGTTGAGATCTGATAAGGCATAGATTGCCTGCTCAAGTGGGTCCCTGACCCCTGAGTAGCCTAACTGGGAGACATCCCACACTAGGGGCAGTCTGACACCCCACACCTCACACGGTGGAGTACACCACTGAGAGGAAGCTTCCAAAGTAAGAATCAGACAGATACACTCGCTGTTCAGCAATATTCTATCTTATGCAACCTCTGCTGCTGATACCCAGGCAAACAGGGTCTGGAGTGGACCTCAAGCAATCTCCAACACACCTACAGCTGAGGGTCCTGACTGTTAGAAGGAAAACTATCAAACAGAAAGGACACCTATACCAACCCCATAAGTACGTCACAATCATCAAAGACCAGAGGCAGACAAAACCACAATGATGGGGAAAAAGCAGGGCAGAAAAGGTGGAAATTCAAAAAATAAGAGCACATCTCCCCCTGCAGAGGAGTGCAGCTCACCGCCAGCAATGGATCAAAGCTGGCCAGAGAGTGACTTTGACGAGACGAGAGAAGAAGTCTTCAGTCCATCAAACTTCTCAGAGCTAAAGGAGGAATTACGTACCCACCGTAAAGAAACCAAAAATCTTGAAAAAAGAGTGGAAGAATTGACAGCTAGACTAATTAATGCAGAGAAGGTCATAAACGAAATGACAGAGATGAAAACCATGACACGAGAAATACGTGACAAATGCACAAGCTTCAGTAACCAACTCGACCACCTGGAAGAAAGTGTATCAGCGATTGAGGATCAAAGGAATGAAACAAAGTGAGAAGAGAAACCAAAAGAAAAAAGAAGAAAAAGAAATGAACAAAGCCTGCAGGAAGTTGATACTCCTCGAGAAGAGCAACTCCAAGACATATAATGGCCTGATTCACCAAAGTTGAAATGAAGGAAAAAATCTTAAGGGCAGCCAGAGAGAAAGGTCGGGTTACCCACAAAGGGAAGCCCATCAGACTGACAGCAGATCTCTCGGCAGAAACGCTACAAGCCAGAAGAGAGTGGGAGCCAATATTTAACATTTTTAAAGAAAAGAATTGTAAATGCAGAATTTCATATCCAGCCAAACTGTTTCATAAGTGAAGGAGAAATAAAATCCTCTATAGATAAGCAAATGCTTAGAGATTTTGTCACCACCAGGCCTGCCTTACAAGAGACCCTGAAGGAAGCCCTAAACATGGAAAGGAACAACCAATACCAGCCATTGCAAAAACATGCCAAAATGTAAAGACCATCGAGGCTAGGAAGAAACTGCATCAACTAATGAGCAAAATAACCAGTTAGTATCATAATGGCAGGATCAAGTTCACACATAACAATATTAACCTTAAATGTAAATGGACTAAAGGCTCCAATTCAAAGACACAGACTGGCAAATTGGATAAAGAGTCAAGACCCATCAATCTGCTGTATTCAGGAGACCCATAATCTCACATGCAGAGACATACATAGGCTCAAAATAAAGGGATGGAGGAAGATCTACCAAGCAAATGCAGAACAAAAAAAAGCAGGGGTTGCAATCCTAGTCTCTGATAAAACAGACTTTAAAACATCAAAGATCAAAAGAGACAAAGAAGGACATTGCATAATAGTAAAGAGATCAATTCAACCGGAAGAGCTAACTATCCTAAATATATATGCACCCAAAACAGGAGCACCCAGATTCATAAAGCAAGTCCTTAGAGACTTACAAAGAGACTTAGACTCCCATACAATAATAATGGGAGTCGTCAACACTCCACTGTCAACATTAGACAGAACAACGAGACAGAAAGTTAACAAGGATATCCAGGAATTGAACTCATCTCTGCACCAAGCGGACCTAATAGATATCTATAGAACTCTCCATCCCAAGTCAACAGCATATGCATTCTTCTCAGCACCACATCGCACTTATTCCAAAATTGACCACATAATTGGAAGTAAAGCACTCCTCAGCAAATGTACAAGAACAGAAATTATAACAAACTGTCTCTCAGACCACCGTGAAATCCAACTAGAACTCAGGACTAAGAAACTCAATCAAAACCGCTCAACTACATGGAAACTAAACAACCTGCTCCTGAATGACTACTGGGTACATAACGAAAGGAAGGCAGAAATAAAGATGTTCTTTGAAACCAATGAGAACAAAGATACAACATACCAGAATCTCTGGGACACATTTAGAGCAGTGTGTAGAGGGATATTTATAGCACTAAATGCCCACAAGAGAAAGCTGGAAAGATCTAAAAGAGACACTCTAACAATTAAAAGAACTAGAGAGGCAAGAGCAAACACATTCAAAAGCTACCAGAAGGTGAGAAATAACTAAGATCAATGCAGAACTTTAGGAGATAGAGACACAAAAATCCCTCCAAAAAATCAATGAATCCAGGAGTTGGTTTTTTGAAAAGATCAACAAAATTGACAGACCACTAGCAAGACTAATACAGAAGAAAAGAGAGAAGAATCAAATAGACACAATAAAAAATGATAAAGGGGATAGCACCACCGACCCCACAGAAATACAAACTACCATCAGAGAGTACTATAAACACCTCTACGCAAATCAACTAGAAAATCTAGAAGAAATGGATAATTTCTTGGACACTTACAATCTTCCAAGAAAAACCAGGAAGAAGTTGAATAATAGACCAATAGCAGGCTCTGAAATTGAGGCAATAATTAATAGTCTACCAACTGAAAAAAGTCCAGGACCAGATGGATTTACAGCTGAATTACAGATGAATTTACAGCTGAAAGTAGAAACTGGATCCTTTACTTAATCCTTATACGAAAATTAATTCAAGACGGATTAGAGACTTAAATGTTAGACCTAATACCATAAAAACCCTAGATGAAAATCTAGGTAGTACCATTCAGAACATAGGCATGGACAAGGACTTCATGTCTAAAACACCAAAAGCAACGGCAGCAAAAGCCAAAATTGACAAATGGGATCTCATTAAACTAAAGAGCTTCTGCACAGCAAAAGAAACTACCATCAGAGTGAACAGGCAACCTACAGAATGGGAGAAAATTTTTGCAATCTACTCATCTGAGAAAGGGCTGATATCCAGATCCTACAAAGAACTCAAACAAATTTGCAAGAAAAAAACAAACAACCCCATCCAAATGTGGGGAAAGGATATGAACAGACATTTCTCAAAAGAAGACATTCATACAGCCAACACACACATGAAAAATGCTCATCATCACTCGCCATCAGAGAAATGCAAATCAAAACCACAATGAGATACCATCTCACACCAGTTTGAATGGCAATCATTAAAAAGTCAGGAAACAACAGGTGTTGGAGAGGATGTGGAGAAATAGGGACACTTTTACACTGTTGGTGGGATTGTAAACTAGTTCAACCATTATGAAAAACAGTATGGCAATTCCTCAAGGATCTAGAACTAGATGTACCATATGACCCAGCCATCCCACTACTGGGGATATACCCAATGGATTATAAATCACGCTGCTATAAAGACACATGCACACGTATGTTTATTGTGGTACTATTCACAATAGCAAAGACTTTGAATCAGCCCAAATGTCCATCAGTGACAGATTGGATTGGGAAAATGTGGCACATATACACCATGGAATACTAAGCAGCCATAAAAAAATATGAGTTTGTGTCCTTTGTAAGGACATGGATGCAGCTGGAAACCATCATTCTCAGCAAACTATTGCAAGAAGAGAAAACCAAACGCCACATGTTCTCACTCATATGTGGGAAGTGACCAATGAGATCACTTGGACTCGGGAAGGGGAACATCACACACCAGGGCCTATCATGGGGAGGGGGGAGGGATTGCATTTGGAGTTATGCCTGATGTAAATGACGAGTTGATGTGTGCTGACGAGTTGATGGGTGCAGCACACCAACATGGCACAAGTATACATATGTAGCAAACCTGCACGTTATGTACATGTACCCTAGAACTTAAAGTATAATAATAATTAAAAAAATAAAATTTATGATTGATACATTAAAAAAAACTAGAAAGAAGCTCTCTGAGAAAGTTCTTTCTGATGTGTGAATTCATCTCAGAGAGTTACAACTTTCTTTTCATGGAGCAGTTTGCTAACTCATGGTTTGTGCAAAGGCATATTTGGGAGTGCATTGAGACCAATGGTGAAAACGGAAATATCCTCAGATAATAACTAGAAGAAAGCTTTCTGAGAAACTGGTTTGTGATGTGTGAATTCATCTCAAAGAGTTACACTGTTCTTTTCATTTAGCAGCCTGCTAACACCGTGTTCTTATAATCTGCAATGGGATATTTTAGAGTGTATTGAAACTTATGGTGACAAAGGAAATATCTTCGTGTAAAAACTAGTAGGAAGCTTTCTGAGAAACTGCTTTGTGAAGTGTTAATTCATCTCACTGAGTTACACGACTCTTCAAGGTTCAGTTTTTTAACACTGTTTTTGGGTAAAGTGAGAAGGTATATTTTGGATCGCATTGAAGAATATGGTGACTAAGGAAATATCCTCAGATAAAAACGAGAAAGAAGCTTTCTGAGAAAAAACTTTGAGATGTGCTAATGCATCTCACAGCATTACACAGTTCTTTCCATGGAGCAGTTTTGTATCACTGTTTTTGGGGAATCTGAGAAGGGATATTTTGGATCTCATTGAAGCCTATGGTGACAAAGGAAATATCCTCAGCTGAAAACTAGAAAGAAGTTGTCCTAGAAAGTTCTTTCTGATATGTGAATTCATCTCAGAGAGTTACACCTTTGTTTTCATGGAGCAGTTTGCTAACACTGTTTTTGTGGTTTGTGCAAAGGTATAATTGGGAGTGAATTGAGACCTATGGTGAAAAAGGAAATATCCTCAGATAGTAACTAGAAGTAAGCTTTCTGAGAAACTGGTTTGTGATGTGTGAATTCATCTCAGAGAGTTACACTTTTCTTTTCATTTAGCAGCCTGCTAACACCATTTTCTTGCAATCTACAATGGGATGTTTTAGAGTGCATTGAAACTTATGGTGACAAAGGAAATATCTTTGTATAAAAACTAGTAGGAATCTTTCTGAGAAACCGTTTTGTGATGTGTTAATTCATCCCACTGAGTTACACAACTCTTCAAGGATCAGTCTTTTAGCGCTGTTTTTGGGTAAAGTGAGAAGAGATGTTTTTGATCACATTGAAGAATATGGTGACTAAGGTAATATCCTGAGATAAAAATTAGAAAGAAGCTTTCTGAAAAAATCTTTGAGATGTGTTAATTCATCTCACAGCATTACACGATTCTTTCCATGGAGCAGTTTTGTATCACTGTTTTTGGGGAATCTGAGAAGGGATATTTTGGATCGCATTGAAGATTAAGGTGACAAAAGAAATATCCACATATAAAAACTGGAAAGAATTTTTCTGAGAAACTGTTTTGTGATCTGTTAATTCATCTCACAGAGTTACACCTTTCTTTTCATGGAGCAGTTTGCTAACACTGTTTTCATAGAATCTGTAATGGGATATTATGGAGTGCGTTGAAGCTTATGGTGACAAAGTAAATATCCTCATAAAAAAACTAGAAGGCAGCTTTCTGAGAAACAGCTTTGTGATGCATTAGTTCAGCTCACATGGATACACGATTCTTTTCATGGATCTGTTTAGTAGCCCAGTTTTTGGAGATTTGGAGAAGGGATATTTTTGATTGCTTTGAAGTTTGTGGTGACAAAGGAAAATTCTGAAATAATAACTATAAAGAAGCTTTCTGAGAAACTTTGTGATGTGGGAATTCATAAAACAGTGTTACACCTTTCTTTTCATGGAGTAGTTTGTTAACACTGCTTTTGTGGAGTCTGCAAAGGGATATTTGGGAGCGAATTGAGGCCTATGGTGAAAAAGAAAGTATGCTCAGATGAAAACTACAAAGAAGCTTTCTGAGAAACTGCTGTGTGATGTGCGAATTCATCTCACAGAGATACACTGTTCTTTTAACTTAGCAGTCTA
>NW_022301399.1:0-6931 GCF_002776525.5 Piliocolobus tephrosceles | reverse complement strand
TTGGGAGTTCATTGAGGCCTATAGTGAAAAAGGAAATATCCTCAGATAAAAACTAGAAAGAAATGTTATGAGAAACTGCTTTTTGACTCGTGAATTCATCTCACAGATTAACAGTGTTCTTTTCATTGAGCTGTTTGATCACAGTCTTTTCATGGAATCTGCAATAGGATATTTGGGAACGCATTGAAGCCTACGGTTGCAAGGAAATATCGTCAGATAAAAAGCAAAAAGAAACTTTCTGAGAAACTGCTTTGTGATGTTTGAGTTCATCTCACAAAGTTACACTGTTATTTTCATTGATCAGTTTGCTAACACTGTTTTCTTGGAATCTCCAAGGGGATATTTTGGAGTGCATTGAAGCTTATGGTGACAAAGGAAATATCCTCAGACAAAAAGTAGATAGAAGCTTCTGAGAAACTGCTTTTTTATTTGTGAATTCATCTCACAGAGTTGCACTGTTCTTTTCATTGAGCAATTTGCTTACACTGTTTTCTTGGAATCTGCAATGGGATATTTTAGAGCTCATAGATGCTTATGGTGACATAGGGAAATATCCTCATAGAAAAGGTAGAAAGCAGGTTTCTGGGAAACCACTTCATGATGTGTTAATTCATCTCACAGAGTAACACAATGCTTTTCATGGATCAGTTTGGTAGCACTCTTTTCGGGGAATCTGAGAGGGGACATTTTGGATCAGTTTGAAGCCTATGATAACAAAGCAAATATCCTCAGATAAAAACAAGAAAAAATCTTTCTGAGAAAGTTCTCTGTGATCTGTGATTTCATCTCACAGAGTTAAAACTTTCTTTTCATGGAGCAATTTGCTAACACTGTTCTCATGGAATCTGCAATAGGATATTTGGGAGCATATTGAGGCCTACGGTTACGAAGAAAACATCCTCAGATAAAAACCAGAACGAAGATTTCCGAGAAAATTCTTTGTGATTTGTGAATCCTTCTCAGAAGGTTACACCACTCTTTTGTGGATCAGTTTCGTAGCATTGTTTTTGGGGCATCTGAGAAGGGATAATTTGTATCACATTGAAGCCTATGGTGACAAAGAGAATATCCTCAGATAAAAAAGAAAAAGAAGCTTTATGAGAAAATTCTTGGTGATGTGTGAATTCTTCTCACAGAGTTACACCTTTCTTTTCATGGAGCATCTTGCTAACACTGTTTTCTTACAATCTGCAATGGGATATTTTGGAGTGCAATGAAGCTTATGGTGACAAACGAAATACCCTCATGTAAAAACTAGAAAGAAGGTTTCTGAGAAACCACTTTGGGATGTGTGAATTCATTTCACAGATTTACACCCTTCTTTTCATAGAGCAGCTTGTTAACACTGTTTTCTTGGGACCTGCAATGAGATATTTCGGAGCACATTGAAACTTGTTGTGAAAAAGGAAATATAATCAGACAAAGAATAGAAAGACATGTTCTGAGAAACTGCTCTGTGATTTGTGAATTCATCTCACTGAGATACACGATTCTTTTCAAGGATCACTTTGATATCACTGCTTTTGGGAAATCTGAGATGGGATATTTTGGATATCATTGAAGTCTATGGTGACTACGGAAGCATCCTCAGAAAAAGCTACAAAGGAGCTTTCTGAGAAAGTTTTCTGTGATGTGTGAATTCATCTCACAGAGATACACCTTTGTTTTCATGCAGCAGTTTTCTAACACTGTTTTCATGGAATCTGCAAAGGGATGTTTGGGAATACATTGAGGCATATGGTGAAAAAGGAAATACACTCAGATAAATATTAGAAAGAGTTTTCTGAGAAACTACTTTGTGATGGGTGAATTCATCTCACAGACCTATACAGTGCTTTTCTTTGAGCCGTTTGATAACAATGTTTGCATGGAGTCTGCAATGGGATATTTGGGAGTGCAATGAGGCCTATGGTGAAAAAGGAAATATCCTCAGATAAAAACTGGAAAGAAACTTTCCGTGAAGCTGCATTGTGATGTGTGATTTCAACTCACAGAGTTAGACCATTCTTCTCATTTGGCAGTCTGCTAATCCCTGGAATCTGCAATGGGATATTTTGGAGCACATTGAAGCTTATCGTTTCAAAGAAAATATCCTCTGACAATAAGTAGAAAGACGCTATCTGAGAAATTGCTTTGTCATGTGTTAATTCATCTCATGGAGTTACACGATTCTTTTTATGGATCAGTTTGGTAGGACTGTTTTGGGGAATATTAGAAGGGATAGTTTGGATTGCATTGAAGCCTATGGTGACTAAGGAAATATCCTCAAATAAAAACTATAAAGAAGCGTTCTGAGAGAGTTCTTTGTGATGTGTGAATTCATCTAACAGAGATACACCATTCTTTTTGTGGAGCAGTTTGGTAACTCTGTTTTCGTTGAAACCGCAAAGGGATATTTGGGAGTACATTGAGGCCCATATTGAAAGAAGAAAAATCCTCAGATAAAAATTATAAAGAAGCTTTCTGAGAAACTGCTTTGCGATGTGTAAATTCATCTCAAACAGTTACATTGAGCAGTTTGATAGCACAGCTTTCGTGAAATCAACAAAAGGATATTTGGGAGAGCATTGAAGCCTATGGTGACAACGGAAATATCCTCAGATAAAAACCAAGAAGAGGCTTTCTGAGAAATTGTTTTGTTATGTGTGAAATCGAGTCACAGAGTTACAATGCTCTTTTCATTGAACAGTTTGTTAACACTGTTTTCTTGCAATGTGCAATAGGATAATTCAGAGTGCATTGGAGCCTAAGGAGACAAAGGAAATATCTTCAGACAAAAACTAGAAAGAACCTGTCTGAGAAACTGCTTTCTGATGTGTGAATTCATCTCACAGAGTTACACCTTTCTTTCCATGGAGAAGGTTTTCAGTACTGTTTTTGGGTAATCTGAGAAGGGATACTTTGGATGGCATTGAAGCCTGTGGTGACAAAGGAAACACCTGTCTGTATAGATAAAAACTATACAGAAGCTTTCTGAGAAACTGCTTTGTAATGTGTGAGTTCATCTCTCAGAGGTGTACGATTCTTTTCATGCATCACTTTGGCACCACTGTGTTTGGGGAATCTGAGAAGGGATATTTGGGATCACATTGAAGCCTTCGGTGACAAAAGAAATATCATCAGATGAAAGCTAGAAAGAATCTTTCTGTGGAAGCTCTTTGTGATTTGTGAACTCTTCTCACGGAGTTACACTGTTCTTTTCATTGAGCAGCTTGTGAAAACTGTTTCTGTGGCATCTGCAAAGGGATATTTGGGAACACATTGAGGTCTATGGTGAAAAAGAAAATATTCTCATATAAAAACTAGAAAGAATCTTTCTGAGAAACCACTTTGTCATGTGTGAATTCATCTCACAGAGTTACACTCTTTTCATTGAGCAGTTTGTTAACACTGTTTTCTTGGAAAATGCAATATGATATTTTGGAGCACATGGAAGCTTGTGGTGATAATGGAAATATCCTCAGACAAAAACTAGAAAGAAGCTTTCTGACACACTTCTTTGTGATTTGTGAATTCATTGCACAGTGTCACAGCTTTCATTTCATGGAGCAGTTTGCTAAGACTGCTTTTGTGGAATCTGCAAAGGGATACTTGGGAGTGCATTGAGGCCTATAGTGCAAAAGGAAGTGTTCTCAGAATAAAACTGGAAAGAAGCTTTCTGAGAAACTGCTTTGTGATGTGTGAATGCATCTCACAGAGTTCCACCATTCTTTTCATTGAGCAGTTTGATAACACTGTTATTGTGGAATCAGCAATAGGATATTTGGGAGGGCATTGAAGCCTATGGTGACAAGGAAAATACCCTCATATAAAAACTAGAAAGAAGCTTTCTGAGAAACCACTTTGTGATGTGTGAATTCATCTCACAAAGCTACACTGTTCTTTTCACTGAGCAGTTTGATAACACTGTTTTCGTTGAATCTGCAATGGGATAGTTCGGAGTTCATTGAAGCTTATGGTGATAAAGGAAATATCCTCAGACAATAGCTAAAAAGAAGCTTTCTCAGAAATTGCTTTGTGGTTTGCGAATTCATCACACAGAATTACATGATTCTATTCATGTTTTTGGGGAATCTGAGAAGGGATAATTGGGATCACAATGAAGCATATGGTGACAAAGGAAATATCCTCAGATACAAACTAGAAAGAATCTTTATGAGATACTTCTTTCTGATTCATGAATTAATCTCACAGAGTTACACTTTCTTTTAATGGAACAGTTTGCTAAAACTATTTTTGTGTAATCAGCAAAGGGATATTCCCAAGCACGCTAAGGCCTAAGGTGAACAAAGGAATATCCTCAAAGAAAAAGAAGAGAAAAGCTTTCTGAAAAACTGCTTTGTGATGTGCGAATTAATCTCACTGTGTTACACTGTTCCTTTCATCGAGCAGTTTGCTAACACTGTTTTCATGGAATCTGCAATGGGATACTTTGGAGCACATGGAAACTTATGGTGACATAGAAATATCCTCACATAAAAAGTAGAAAGAAGCTTTCTCAGAAACTGCTTTGTG
Organism: Piliocolobus tephrosceles; assembly: GCF_002776525.5. NCBI lineage: Eukaryota > Metazoa > Chordata > Mammalia > Primates > Cercopithecidae > Piliocolobus > Piliocolobus tephrosceles. The sequence continues at coordinate 2,416 of NW_022301399.1, read as the reverse complement.
ATTTGGAATTCTCACAGATTTACACTGTTCAATTATTTTCATGGGTCAGTTTGATAGCACTGTTTTTAGGGAATCTGAGAAGGGATATTTTGGATTGCATTAATGCCTATTTTGACAAAGGAAATATCCTCCAATAAATACTAGAAAGGAGCTTTCTCAGAAAGTTATTCGTGATGTTTGAATTCAACTCATAGAGTTACACCTTCCTTTTCATGGAGCAGTTTGTTAACACTGTTTTCGTGGAATCTACAGAGGGATATTTGGGAATGCACTGAGGCCTATGGTGAAAAACCATCCTCAGATAAAAACTAGAAAGAAGCATTTGAGAAACTGCTTTTTGATGTGTGAATTCACCTCAGAGATTTACACCATTCTTTTCATTGAGCAGTTTGCCAACACTGTTTTCTTGGAATCTACAATAAGATGTTTCGGAGCACATTGAAGCCAATGGTGACAAAGGAAATATCCTCAGATAAAAACCAAAAACCAAGCTACAGAGAAACTGCTTTGTGATGTGGGAATTCATATCACAGAGTTACACTGTTGGTTTCATTGAGCAGCTTGCTAGTGCTGTTTTCTTGGAATATGCAATGGGATATTTCGTAGCGCATTGATGCTTAGGGTGACAAAGGAAATATCTTCAGACAAAAACTAGAAAGAAGCGTTCAAAGAAACTGCTCTGTAATACGTGAATTAACTTGACACAGTTACATGATTCTATTCATGGAGCAGAAAGATAGCAGTGTTTTTGGGGAATCTGAGAAGGGATATTTTGGATCAATAGTTACAATCGAAATATCCTCATATAAAAACTAGAATAAAGTTTTCTGAGAAACCACTTTGTGATGTGTTAATTCATCTCAGTGTTACATGATTCTTTTCATGGATCAGTTTGGTAGCCCTGTTTTGCAGTAATCTGAGAAAGGATATTGTATATCACATTGAATCCTATGGTGACAATTAATTATCCTCAGATAAAAACTGGAAAGAATCTTTTTGAGAAACTTCTTTGTGATGTGCGAATTCATCCGCCAGAGGTACACTGCTGTTTTGATTGAACAGTTTGCTAACACTGTTTTACCGGAATCTGCAATGAGATATTTTGGGGCACATTGAATCTTATGGTGAAAAAGGATATATACACAGACAAAAACTTGAAGGAAGATTTCTGAGAAACTGTTTTTTGATTTTTGAATTCATCTAACAGAGTAACACTATTCTTTTCATGGAGCGTGTTGGTAGCACTGTTTTTGGGAATCTGAGAAGGGACATTGTGGGTCATATTGAAATCTATGGTGACAAAGGAAATATCCTCAGATAAAAACCAGAATGAATTTTTCTCAGAAAGTTCTTTGTGATGTGTGAATTCATCTCACAGAGCTACATCTTTATTTTTCCTGCAGAAGTTTTCTAACACTGTTTTTGTGCAATCTGCAATGGGATATTTCAGAGCACATCGAAGGTTATGGTGACAAAGGAAATACCCTCATATAAAAACTAAAAAGAAGCTTTCTGAGAAACTGCTTTGTGATGTGTGAATTCATCTCACAGAGTTTCACTGTTTTTTTAATGGAGAAGATTGTTAACAAAGTTTTTGTGGAATCTGCAAAGGGATATTTTCGAGTGCATGGATGCCTATAGTGAAAAAGTAAATATCCTCAGCTAAAACCCAGAAAGAATATTCCTGAGAAACTGCTTTGTGATGTGTGGGTTCATGTCACAGAGTTACACTGTTCTATTCATTGAGCAGTTTCCTAACACTGTTGTCATGGGATCTGAAAAGGGATATATGAGAGTGTATTGAGGCCTATGGTAAAATATTAAATATCCTTATATAAAAACTTGAAAGAAGCTTTATGAGAAATTGCTTTGTGATGTGTGCATTCATCTCACAGTGTCACACTGTTGTTTTCATTGAGCAGTTTGCTAACATTGTTCTCTTGGAATCTGAAATGCGATATTTTGGAGTGCATTGAAGCTTATGATGACACAGGAAATATCCTCATAGAAAAAGTAGAAAGAAGCTATCTGAGAAACTGCTTCATGATGTGTTAATTCATTTCACAGGATTACAAGATTCTTTTCATGAAGCCGTTTGGTAGCACTGTTTTTGGGGAATTTCAAAAGGGATGTTTTGGATCACATTGAAACCTGTGGTAACAAAGGAAATATCCTCAGAAAAATATCAGAAAGAACTTTGTTACAAAATTGTTTGTGATGTGTGACTTCATCTCACAGAGTTACACCTTTCTTTTCATGGAGTCATTTGCTAACACTGTTCTTGTGGAATCTGCAAAGGGATATTTGGGAGCACGTTGTGACCTATGGTGAAAAAGTAAATATCCTCGGAAAAAAACTAGAAGGAACCCTTCTGAGAAACTTCTTTTTGATGTGTGAATTCATCTCACAGAGTTAC
>NW_022301397.1:0-7946 GCF_002776525.5 Piliocolobus tephrosceles | reverse complement strand
TTATTCCCCTGAGAAGACCACCAGAGTCCGGAGTCAAAGCCAAGCAGCAAGGATCTTTATTACAGGTTCGAACCTGGAACTCTCACACACCCATGAAACGAGCTGGGCGGGAGAGCTCCCCAACTGGGCTCAGGACAGTGTTATATAGTCTGAGGTAAATAGGCACAGAGTCATTATACAAATCAGATGTATGATTGGCCGACATTTGAACAAGGCAATTTGGCTGATTATGATTGGTTCCCGCCATTTCTGGTATTTCAGTTAATTTTGAAATTCTGATGACGTTTATCAGGGTCTTGCAGGGCAGGGGTAGGGCTTGTTTTTGCAAACCCGAGGAGGGAAAGCAGTCTTACACAAAGGCAGTTAATCATATTGTGACAGGTTTCACAACAGGTTTTGCAACATGAGTGTACCTTGCTTAAACGCATCTTGTGACCTTGCCGTGCCACAGAAAGAAAAACAGGAACTTACAAAATCTCTAGAATGTGCAGAGATAGGGACAAAATGATTGTGAGAGTAGAACAAAGGTTTAGCAATAGGGTGGGTACACACTTTTACGCCCTTTCATTTCCCCCTCTCTTAAGTAACTGGGTGTCCAATCCTGGACCTTCAGTCTCTTATAGTGTAGCTTCTCCTTCTGGGTGAAGAAGAGATTGGTGATGGCTATGGAGGACCATTAGTTGGATCGTATCAAACCTCTCTCTGACAAATTGTAGAATCTTATTTATCACACAGGGGCCTATAGTAAGCAGAAGCAGTAAAGACATTAGAGGGCCTATGAAAGGTGCTAAAAGAGAAAACATGGAGGAGTTCCACCAATTGTTAGCTGCTGTAGTAAACTGTTGCTTTTTCATTTCTAAGCTTAGTTTATGTAGACGGTGGACTCTCTCCTAAACTAATCCTGACTCATTTATATAGAAACAGCATTCTTCCTTGAGGAACATACAGGTTCCTCCTTTCTCAGCCGTGAGTAAGTCTAAGGCTCTGCGGTTTTGGAGGGTGACCTGTGCTAGGGAGGTGAGCTGCCGCTGAAGGGAGGCTAGGGAATAGGCGGAGTCCTCCATAGCAACAGAGAATTGTTGGAACAGCTTGTCGTTTTCTATCATGGAGTGTCGTAGGGCTCCCCCTGCCAACCCTGCTGCGACGACAGAAGTGGTTAAAGATATTCCGGCAATTAGTGGTAGAAATACTGCTCGCTTATGTCGGGCAGTTTCAATCGAGGCAGCCCCTGCCCAGCCTATGAACTCACCCAGGGTCAGCAGGGTCAGTCGAGGGACTAGGGTGACAGGGATACACAACTGTCCGTCGGAAATGCTTTTGGACAGAGTTTTTAACAGAGTCATATTACACCAGAAGAATACACCAGGGGGAGCATATAGGGGGCTGCTAGGGTATGTAGCCAATTGGTTGCAGAGGCTGTTGCTAAGTGCCGAATAGCAGTAGGGATATTTTTCTTGGTATGGGTCACGGTATAAGGCTACATCGGGTATTGTAACTGTGGATAAATTCTTGAAGTCTGTCGTATAGTTGGTGGGAGGGGTGGATAGGGGAACGGCGGTTAATGGTGGTCTCCCTAGGGTTGCACACATAAAGCAAGAGGACAGATCGCCTAAACTGGTGAGGCTGGCGAATGCTAGCCCTTCCTGTAATAGGGTTAGCCAGGAGAAGGGTTGCAAGTCCTGCGATAGCTTGGTTTCTTGTCTTTGGATTTGTGTACGGATTAAGGGTTGAGTCTGGACTAGACTCCGCCCTAGGTATAGGTGACTACTGGGCCAACTACTAGTGGAGTCATGGTAGACTGCCCCATGTTGCGGTGATGTCCACCGGGAGTGCCCTGGATCCGTTATTATCCAAGTGTATGTGTTGGGAGTTCCAGTCAGGTAACGAGTCTTGAGGAGGTTAGACCCTTTATTTTGTTCATCCCATGCCCTGGCTGGGTGCATTTTGCAATAACGGTATGGGCAGCCTGCATTTTGATGCCACCAATAATGCTTACAATTATACTCAGTCTGATCAAATTCAAAACAGATCATGGGTACTCCTGGTTTGGCAATCTGGAACTTAGTGAAATTGAGGTAAATTGGAGTACTGCACCCGGAGGGGGGCAATCTACACTAGCCAGCAGTTTACCCGCCTGGGGGTTTCTCCGGGATGGGTTTGGTTCTCATAGAGCCAGAACCTCCATACATAGGGATTAGATGGCGCAGCAGTGAGAAAAGTCAGATGCATGAGGCATAAAAGCATAGGTAAGCTAGACATGGCTATGGCTATAGGGGATTATGGCGCAGGGTTAGCTTTAAGGGATTGTTCTTAGCCTTGTCTACAGTCCATGTATCCAGTGCTCCAGACAGCGGCCCAACAAGGTCGGATGTTGGGTCCACTGGTTTGACGTGTGTGTAGTGGATCCACGAAGCAATGCCTTCTACTTCGAGAGCGGTGGGAGTAGTCAGGAGTACTTGCAGTGGTCCTTTCCACCTGGGTTGGAGAGTCTCTTGTCAGTGGCGCTTGACTAAGAACCAGTCTCCTGGCTGGAACGAATGAGGTGTTGGCGGAGGTCCCATTTCGTACAGTTCTCGTAGCTTGGGCCAAATTTCCTGGTGAATTTTCTGCAAGGCTTGTAGGGAGAACAAGAGCTCAGAGACATTTTCGGTTTCAGATTTGAATAGGTCATCTTTTAAACTGGGAACCAGGGGTGGGGGTCTGCCATACATGATTTCATATGGGGTAAGGCCCAGTCTGTATGGGATATTCTGGCTTGGAACAGAGCGTAGGGGAGAAGTAATACCCAATTAGCGCCAGTCTCCATGGTCAATTTAGTTAAGGTCTCTTTCAGGGTCCAATTCATCCTTTCTACCTGTCCTGAGCTTTGGGGCCTATAAGCACAATGTAGTTTCCAATCTGCTCCAAGAATGGAAGCCAAATCCTGATTTACCTTGGCAACGAAGGCCGGTCCATTATCTGACCCTATCTGGACGGGGAAGCCATACCTGGGGAGGATTTCTTCCAAAATTTTCTTTGCTACAACCTGAGCAGTTTCTCTCTTAGTTGGGAACGCTTCTGTCCATCCTGAAAAAGTATCTACAAAAACAAGTAAGTACTGATACCCATATTTCCCGGGTTTTACCTCAGTGAAATCTATCTCCCAATAGACGCCGGGCCTAGTTCCTCTAAACCTAGTCCCTGCAGTGGCTTGGGTTTGGGGGTAGGCGTTGTTTAGTTGGCAGACTTTGCAATTTGTTGTAATATTGCTGGCCAGTTCAGCTATGTGCCTGATTCTGAGCTTGGCATGCCTGAGTAAGTCTATCATTCACCGGGCCCCCAGGTGGGTTGTCCAGTGAATATGTTCCAATACCTGCCGTCCTAATTCTTCTGGCAGGATGGTTTGGTCATTGATATCAGTCCACCACCCATTCTGAACCTGTTTTAGGGGAAGCGTGTCCATCCACTCACGATCCTGTTCGGAATAGTCAGGAAAACATGGTAAGTCTCGTGGGCCAGGATCAGGGAGCTGGAGCGCAAGGAGCTCACTGGGAGCCTTTGCTATGCTCCATGCGGTTTGGTCGGCTAAGAAGTTGCCTTGAGCAATTGGCGTGGTTGGTTTCTGATGCCCAGGGCAATGTACAATACCCAATTTCTTTGGCTTCCATAAGGTGGTTAGCAGGGCTAGGATTTCTTGTTTGTTTTTTATCTCTCTTCCTTCAGCTGTCAATAGTCCTCTTTCTCTGTAGATGGCCCCATGTATATGCGCAGTAGCAAAAGCATAGCGGCTATCCGTGTATACTGTTAGTTTTTTCTCCACCCCTAGGGTGAGGGCTTGGGTGAGTGCTACCAGTTCAGCTCTTTGGTCCGATGTCCCTGGGGGCAAGGGTTCCTCCCAGATTACCTCAGTCTCTGATGTCACAGCTGCCCCTGCATACCTCTGGCCTTGATGAATGAAGCTGCTGCCATCCATGAACCAAATGAGCTCTGTGTCAGGGAGCGGGCGGTCTTGCAGGTCTTCCCGTACTCCATGCACCTGAGCCAATATCTCAGTGCACTAATGGAGTGGGGCGTCTAGGTCTGGATTTGGTAGTAGTGAGGCAGGGTTTAAGGTTGTTGGGGGCAGACAAGTTATTCTGGGAGGGTTTAACAGCAGTCCTTGATAGTGGGTGAGCCAGGCGTTACTTATCCATCGGTCTGGCAGCTGCCAGAGGACGCCCTCAATGGCATGCGGGGTTGTGATGCGCAACTCTTGCCCCATGATAAGTTTATCAGCATCCCGGACCATTAGGGCGGTCACCGTGATTATCCGGAGGCAGGGTGGCCAGCCAGCAGCCACTGAATCTAATTTTTTTTGACAGATAAGTGACTGACCTCTGCCAGGGGCCTACGTACTGTGTTAACACAGCTTTTGCAATGACCTTATTTTCATCCACGTATAAGTGGAATGGCTTGGAGACATCAGGGAGCCCCAGTGCGGGAGCTGATAACAAAGCAGTTTTGATCTGTTGGAAGGCCAGTTCAGCCTCTTCCGTCCAATTGAAGGGCTGCCGTTCTTTTGTTGCCTGGTATAGGGGCTTGGCTAACTCTGCAAACCTGGGTATCCATAACCTACAGAACCCCGCTGACCCCAGGAATTCTCTCACTTGCCGTGTTGACTGGGGTCTAGGGATACACAGAACTGTTTCCTTCCGGGCTCTGGTTAACCAGCGTTGCCCCCCTTTTAATAGTTATCCCAGGTAGGTTACCTCCGACTTGCAGATCTGGGCCTTTGTTGCTGAGGCTCGGTAGCCTAGATCCCCCAGAGTCTTTAGGAGGTTTTCAGTCCCTTGTACACAAGCTTCTGGGGATCTGGCCGCTATTAAGAGATCATCAACATACTGCAAAACAGTTATTTCAGGGTGCTGCTGCCAGTACTCACCAAGATCTTCATGAAGGGCTTCATCGAACAGGGTTGGCGAGTTCTTGAATCCCTGTGGCAGTCTGGTCCATGTCAGCTGACCGTTGATGCCTCTCTCAGGATCAGTCCATTCAAATGCAAAGAGTTCTTGACTTTTGGGAGACAGAGGAAGGCTGAAGAAAGCATCTTTTAGATCAAGAACGGTATACCACTGTTTTTCTGGATGTAAGGCACTTAGAAGGGTGTATGGATTGGGCACAGTGGGGTGTATGTCCATGACCCTTTTATTAACTTCTCTTAAATCTTGCACTGGCCTATAATCCATACTGTTGGGTTAGCGAACAGGTAACAGTGGAGTATTCCAGGAGGAGTGGCAAGCCCGTAGGACTCCCTGGTCTAAAAGCCGGAGGATGTGAGGCGTAATCCTTTCTCTCGCCTCTAGGGGCATAGGATATTGCCGAACCCTAACCGGATCCGTCCCTGGCTTAACTTCAACAAATATGGCAGGCCGATGTTTAGCTAGCCCCAAGCCCCCAGTTTCTGCCCACGCTTCAGGGAAGCACTGGAGCCAAGAGTCAATTTCCTGATCAGGGGACTTTTGCTCCTGATGGAGTCTGTACTCATCTTCTAAGTCAGGATAGATATTGACTGTCAGGATAGACAGTCAGGATAGATATTGGCCTGTGTTGGGAGTCAGTTATCTTGGGCCCTTCTGGCTCAAAGTGGATTTGGGCCCCCTTTTTTGTTAATAAGTCCCTCCCTAATAGGGGGCAGGGGCTTTCTGGGATGACTAGGAAGGAATGGGATACTCTTCCCGTTCCTAAGTCCACAGTCCTCTGAGTTGTCCAGGGGTATTTTTTGATGCCTGTGGCCCTGTGCACCCAAGATGAGTTTTTGGACATCTTTCCAATTGGTTTTGTTAGAACTGAGCGTTCCACCCCGGTATCGACCGGAAAGAGAACCGGAGACCCTTCCACTTGCAAAGTTACCTTGGGATCGGGGAGGGACTCTGAACACCGTCTCCCCTATTCAGAGTCCTGGGTAACGAGGATGGAGGTCTGATCTGTCTGATTGGCTGGATTCTTTTTCTTTGGGCAGTCCTTAATCCAGTGACCACGCTCTTTACAATAGGCACACTGATCTTTTTCTAATCTCTGCCTGGAGCCTTGTGCCATTTTTTTTCCTGTATTGGGTGTTTCCCGCCTGGGGGAAAGCTGCCACCAGGACTTTGGTCATCCCTTTAGTTGCTTTAAATTGCTTTTCTTCTGGGGTGTCTCTATTATTATAAACTCATTGAGCTATCTGAAGGAGATCCTGAATCTGCTTTCCTTCCAAACCTTCTAATTTCTGGAGTTTTCTTTTAATATCTGGTGCCACCTGGTTTACAAAGGACATTACTACAGCTGCCTGATTCTCTGGTGCCTCTGGGTCCATAGGGGTAAACTGTCTGAAAGCATCCATTAGTCTTTCTAGATAAGCAGCAGGACTTTCTACCTTACCCTGCAGTACAGTGTATACTTTAGCTAAATTGGTGGGCTTGCGAGCTGGAGACCCACCATTAGAGCCTGGCGATAAATGAGCAGTCATCCCCTACCTTCTGCCATGTTGTAATCCCATCTGGGTCGGATCAAAGGAAAAGCCGCATTGATGAGGTCAGGATTTGCAGTTGGCTGGCCATCATCTCCTGGAACCAGTTTCCTGGCCTCAACCTGGATCCTTTCCCGCTCCTCCATTGTGAACAGGATTCGCAGGAGCTGTTGACAGTCATCCCAGGTCGGCTGGTGAGCAAACATGACACTGTCTAACAACAAGGTTAGATCTTTGGGATTATCTGAGAACCAAGTGTTCTGGGACTTCCAATTGTACAAATCACTAGTGGAAAAAGGCCAATACATGAGACGGGGGAGCCCGGTATCATCGAGTGATCCTATTTCTCTGAGGGGCAGGGCCACAGTAGAGTCGGGGAGTTGGGAAGCTTGGTCACGCTGCACGCAGCCTCATGTTCGGCAGGCCGGCCCCCCCAGGTTACTTTCACTTTCGGCTGCTTCTGCTTCTCGGTCCCCATGTTCCTCCATGGAGGCACCCTGGGGAACCGTGGCCTGTGGGATGGGGTGCGGATATGGTGGGGGAAGTGTGGGTTCTAACCATAGGGGGTCCTGGCTATCTGGCAGCACAGGGGCCGAAGGAGCAGAGGGGGTCCTTTGTCTCATAGGTCGCGTTACTAGGACCTTGCAGGGCTCAGGGATGAATGGGGTCAACCAGGGCGGTGGGTTTTCCACGAGATCCTGCCACACTAGAATATAAGGAATTTGATCAGGATGTCCTGACCGCTTTGGTAGGAAAACCTTAGTTTTTACCTTAGTAATAGTGGAGAGACAGAAATTTCCTTCGGAGGGCCACCCTATGCTGAAGGTGGGCCACTCTGAGTGGCAGAAAGAAACTAGCTTTCCTTTTTTTTTAGTTCTACACTTAGGTCATGTCCCCGAGGCTTTACATCTTTGAAATTGTTAACAAGGAGGGAGAGCGGCGTGCTCTGGGCGCTGCCCATTTTTGGACTGCTCCTACAAGGAGAAGGTGAGACAAAAATGAGTATTAAGCAGGGGGGAGTATCTGACAGGTCCGGTCCTGGAAGGGAAGAAGAGGTTTTATGTTTCTTTTTGGACTTAACACTTAACAATAACAGACAGACAGTGGTAAATGATGAGCATTCACGAGCGCGTGTTGGACTTAACTTCCGACCTGAGTCAGATGGGGCAACCAAGTGTGGAGGCCCCCAGATGGGCACCGGGGGACGTCTCCCACCAGTCCCGAGTGGCTGTCTTTTAGCGCGTCCGCCAAGACCGTGCCACCTACAGTACAGACCAATACAGATCACAGATTTCACGAAATTTCAGGAAGACAGACAGAGACAGAGACAAAGACAAAGCCGGCTTACTTACAGATTAAGATCCGTTGACTTGGGGGTCTGGTGGGCTTGGGGGAAATCCTGGACGAGCCCCCATTTGTTATGCCCAGACCGCTTATTCCCCTGAGAAGACCACCAGAGTCCGGAGTCAAAGCCAAGCAG
>NW_022301396.1:691-2272 GCF_002776525.5 Piliocolobus tephrosceles | reverse complement strand
TGCTTCCATGGTAATGAAGGGAAGTGGAACAGCTGAAGGCTTTATCACATTTGGTATATTTATAGGGTCTTTCTCCAGTGTGAGTCCTTTCACACGTCTTAAAATAACAAGAAAATCTGATGTTTTCCCACATTCCTTACATTCCTAGGGTTTCCCTCCAGTGTGAGTTCGTTCATGTATTAGACAAGAACCGGAAACAGTGAACGCTTTACCACATTGTTTACATTTATAGGGTTTCTCTCCTGTGTGAGTTCTCTGATGTCTTTCAAATGAATTGAGAAAATAAAATGCTTTCCCACATATCGTACTTTTATAACTGGAATTCCACTGTGCGTTATCCTGTGTCTTCTAACACCTGGAACAGAAACGAAGAATTTCCCACACTGTTCACATTTATATTGCTTCTTTCCATGTGGTTTGTATCCTGAGTGTGCTAGGATGTGCCTGTTAAGGAGGGAATGATGTACAAAGACTTTTCCACAAACACTACATTCACATTTTTTTTTTAATCCAGTAGAAATGTTCTCATTCAGATCATGATTTGGAATTTGGCTGACAACTTGTCCATACTGACTACCTTCTTTGCTTTCACACAGTCTCTGTACCACATGATTTCTGTAAAAAAAATGACAAGCACATTATTATTGGTTGGTTTAATAACTTTCTACTTATTAATAGGTCTTGGACTTACACTGCTACCAATACCAAGGGAAATGCATTATTATTATTATTATTATTATTATTATTATTATTATTACTATTTCTTTTTTTGCCAGATCGAATTATTTGAAAGTAAATGGGTTACTACTGAAAACACAGCTATCACCTGCATGGCTATGACCAAAGTAGTAACATTCATATACACAATTCTGTAGTGCTATTTTCAAGTAAACTGTTTTCCAAACACTGACTGCTGCACTGAAGTACATTACATTTTGGGTGGAATTTTTCTAAAAAAGAAAAATAAATTTCAAGTGACTCTTATTTGTTTTGATTGCTTGTTTTTAAGTTCATAACATGCTAAGATTCCTTCAGAGGACTTTATTTCCTCTTCTCAGTGCAAATTATCTTATATCTTTCCCAGGTTTTTCAAAGTGATCTTCAATATTCTGGTCTTTCCATTTGTTTCCTAAAATGCAGACCACAAAATTATCACAAATTATTACAAACTATAAAAACATTACTAGATTTAATGTTCATTGTACACAGTGCCCATTCCTGATTTCTTCACCAAATCATTCCCTTGCCACATTCCAAATCACAAACAGCACTGATGATAGGGAAATGCTTCCATAATTAAGTGAAATGTGTTGTCATTCTCACCTACAGAAGCCAGGTTCCTGCAGGTTTCCTGCATCACTTCTCTGTAGAGATTCTTCTGAGAAGAATCTAGCAAAACCCATTCCTCCTGGGTAAAGTTCACAGCCACATCCTCAAAGTCATGGAGTCCTAGAACATTCCACACATGTGGATAGAAGGATGGGTGACACTGACAGCACTGGGAATCTATACTCAATCAATAAGCTGTTTACATGATTCTAAAATTTTCAAGCATTTATTCTATGACTCAATTGTCACAAC
>NW_022301396.1:0-591 GCF_002776525.5 Piliocolobus tephrosceles | reverse complement strand
TTTACCCAGGAGGAATGGGTTTTGCTAGATTCTTCTCAGAAGAATCTAGCAAAACCCATTCCTCCTGGGTAAAGTTCACAGCCACATCCTCAAAAGGCATGGAGTCCTAGAACATTCCACACATGTGGATAGAAGGATGGGTGAGACTGACAGCACTGGGAATCTATACTCAATCAATAAGCTGTTTACATGATTCTAAAATTTTCAAGCATTTATTCTATGACTCAATTGTCACAACTCTTGCTCTGTTCACACATACTCCCTCCTACACAGCAGTACTAATGCTAGAATTGAACTATTCAAAAACGCAAGAGCAAAGTAGAAACACCCATCTCATTAGAATCCAGGGAGTAAGATGTGCTGCTAGGAGTTACCTTTCGACTTCACTTTGTACATTTCTATTATCTGTCATAATAAAGTCCTACCTGATGTGCTTGAGGGAGTTAATATTACCAGTCCTGAGACTACTTATTCTTAAAACCACCTGCTCGCAATTTTCCATGTTTGTTTGTATTAGTAACTTACATTTTGAAAGGAGTTCCACGAACCCAAGTAATAAGAATGACCCACTGCATCTAAATGGCTTATGCA
>NW_022301395.1:1557-2350 GCF_002776525.5 Piliocolobus tephrosceles | reverse complement strand
ATATATTGAATTATGTTATGTATAATATAAATATATTAGATTATATATGTTATGTATAAGTAAATGTGAATATATTGAATTATGTTATGTATAATATAAATATATTAGATTATATAAGTTATGTATAAGTAAATATGAATATATTGGATTATGTATGTTATGTATAATATAAATATATTAGATTATGTATGATATGTATAAGTAAATATAAATATATTGGATTATGTATGTTATGTATAAGTAATATAAATATATTGGATTATATATGTTATGTATAAGTAAATATAAATATATTGGATTATATATGTTATGTATAAGTAAATATAAATATATTGGATTATGTATGATATGTATAAATAAATATAAATATATTGGATTATGTATGTTATGTATAAGTAAATATAAATATATATGTATTTTGCATGTTATGTATAAAGTAAATATAAATATATTGAATTATGTATGTTATGTATAAGTAATATAAATATATTGGATTATATATGTTATGTATAATATAAATATATTGGATTATGTATGATATGTATAAGTAATATAAATATATTGGATTATATATGTTATGTATAATATAAATATATTAGATTATGTATGATATGTATAAGTAAATATAAATATATTGGATTATGTATGTTATGTATAAGTAAATATAAATATATTGGATTATGTATGATATGTATAAGTAATATAAATATATTGGATTATATATGTTATGTATAATATAAATATATTAGATTATGTATGTTATGTATAAGTAAATATAAATATATTGTATTAT
>NW_022301395.1:0-1547 GCF_002776525.5 Piliocolobus tephrosceles | reverse complement strand
TATGTTATGTATAAGTAAATATAAATATATTGTATTATATATGTTATGTATAATATAAATATATTGAATTATATATGTTATGTATGAGTAAATATGAATGTATTAAATTATACATTTTATATATGAGTAAATGTAAATATATTGGATTATATATGTTATGTATAAGTAAATATAAATATATTGTATTATATATGTTATGTATAATATAAATATATTGAATTATATATGTTATGTATAAGTAAATATGAATGTATTAAATTATACATTTTATATATGAGTAAATGTAAATATATTGGATTATGTATGTTATGTATAAGTAAATGTAAACATATTGAATTATGTTATGTATAAGTAAATGTGAATGTATTGGATTATGTATGTTATGTATAAGTAAATGTGAATGTATTGGATTATAATATATTTTATGTATAATATAAATATATTGGATCATATATGTTATGTATAATATAAATATATTGGATTATATATGTTATGTATGAGTAAATATGAATGTATTGGATTATGCGTGTTATGTATAAGTAATATAAATATATTAGATTATATATGTTATGTATAATATAAATATATTGGATTATATATGTTATGTATAATATAAATATATTGGATTATGTATGTTATGTATAAGTAAATATAAATATATTGGATTATGTATGTTATGTATAAGTAAATATGAATGTATTGGATTATCTGTGTTATGTATAAGTAATATAAATATATTGGATTATATATGTTATGTATAATATAAATATATTGGATTATGTATGTTATGATAAGTAAATATAAATATATTGGATTATGTATGTTATGATAAGTAAATATAAATATATTGGATTATGTATATTATGTATAAGTAAATATGAATGTATTGGATTATGCGTGTTATGTATAAGTAATATAAATATATTGGATTATGTACGATATGTATAAATAAATATAAATATATTGGATTATATATGTTATGTATAAGTAAATATAAATATATATGTATTTTGCATGTTATGTATAAAGTAAATATAAATATATTGGATTATGTATGTTATGTATAAGTAATATAAATATATTGGATTATGTATGATATGTATAATATAAATATATTGGATTATATATGTTATGTATAATATAAATATATTAGATTATGTATGATATGTATAGGTAAATATAAATATATTGGATTATGTATGTTATGTATAAGTAAATATAAATATATTGGATTATGTATGATATGTATAAGTAAATATAAATATATTGGATTATGTATGTTATGTATAAGTAAATATAAATATATTGGATTATGTATGATATGTATAAGTGAATATAAATATATTGGATTATGTATGATATGTATAAGTGAATATAAATATATTGGATTATGTATGTTATGTATAAGTAATATAAATATATTGGATTATATATGTTATGTATAATATAAATATATTAGATTATGTATGTTATGTATAAGTAAATATAAATATATTGTATTATGTATGATATGTATAAGTGAATATAAATATATTGGATTATGTATG
>NW_022301390.1:0-1013 GCF_002776525.5 Piliocolobus tephrosceles | reverse complement strand
TCTCGTTCTAGATGTTCATCCTTGCTTTCTGGGACTTGAAATAACCCTACACCACCAAATATTTATGCCTATTATCCACTTAGGGAAAACTTGTATGTCCCAAGTCCATAGGGATAGTATTATTATTAGTATTATAACTGCTATTACTAGTATCATGATGATCATCATTTCTGTTAGTATTCATCAATATTTTTACTACTACCATTGTTAATATGGATTTTTCATTATTGTACAGCAAGGAATATAGTTTATCCATTCACAAATGGTGTTCAGTTACTAAAGATGACTACAAGACATGCTCTGCAGACATATAGACACACAGCTGGCCTGGAGACCCAGCTTTGCCACCAATTGCTCCTTCATAAGATGAGCTCCCCCAATACCCACCAGTTTTTCAGGACTCGACCTGAGCTGCCTGGGCTACATCCAGAAAAGTTTCCTATTCTCATCTGTACCTGGAAAAATTTTAAAGAATCTTCAGAGGCCCAGTAATAGCTTTTGGCAGCCTCCAAAACCAGGCAGGGTTTCTTGGCCATTCAGAGCCATTCAAATATTCTAAGTAAACTCAAGGAACCAGAAATTCCACTTGCAGTCATGAAATACTAGTGAATGGTCTCTGTGAGTCTCTTCAAGGTTTTCAAAGATAACTGCCTGGAAAGGCTGGCCAGGAAGTCACCCAAGCCCATCCCTCTGCAGGATGTTCTATGTCAGCCAGGGACCCAGTGAACTGACATTGAACAGAAGGGAGGAACAGAGACAGCATGCCTGAGCTTCTGGAAACATTCTAAGTGCCCTTGTTGGCCCAGAAAAGACTGGTGCTGCTATACGAGGCACAGATATGGCAACTTATCCAGTGTAGGAAACACACAAGGTTTAAAGGCTCCCAGGAAGTCCAGGAAGGGCAAACATGGCCTTTTAGAGCCATCAGATTTTATTCTAAGTCTACGTGGGAGACAGTGCACTTGGCTTCATAAAAACACCAGTGGAGGTGCTATCACTTGCCCCAGTAGCCG
>NW_022301389.1:254-2817 GCF_002776525.5 Piliocolobus tephrosceles | reverse complement strand
CCCTGAAGCTAGATGACCAAAGAATACATTTGCAGTTTTGCTTTTAGCCTTGCCTACTCGCTGGTTCTTTTGTGCCCACTCTGGTGGTCTTAGAAAAACAAAGCAGTTGGTGCCGAACCCGGGAGGAGACGCCTCCTGAGGGCCCCCAGGGTCCGGGGAGCCTCCTCCTCCTCCTCGTTCCACGCCGCGGACGGACCAGGACCTGAGACCCACTTCCCTCACTCTCAGGGCCTCTCTGGGGTAAGTGCCCTTGTCTCCTCTTTACCTCCCTCAGCCAAAATCCTGCGCAGGTCCGAGATCCATTTTGAGCCACCAAGTGGCTGGGGAGACCTGTTCAGGACGGAGATGTCCGCCTGAAGGTACTCTCCACTTTGGCTTCAAGAGCCTCCAGTCTGTCTCCGCTGGTTCCAAAGGACGCTTTGAAGCCAGGCAGAGATCCACTTCCATTTCCATTGTGTCCATTGTGTCGGTAAAGAGGAAACAAATGGGAAACCCCCAGTCCAAATTTCCAAAGAGCACCCCCTTAGGGTGCCTCCTAGCCAATTTAAAAACCTTACAGCTCAAACAAGACCTTAGGAGGAAGCGGTTAATTTTCTTTTCCACTGTGGCGTGATCGACCTTAGCAATTTCTGCCAGCGGCTAGGCAAGTGGTCCGAAATTAATTACGTACAAGGCTTTTGGGCCTTAAGCTCTCGTCCCTATACTCCTCCTTCTCTCCACCCCCTCCCTTCCTGCCCAGACTCCTCCTTCCTCCTCCTTATCTACTAGTAATCCACTCGGTCTCATGCCTCCTTTGGGGGCACCCAACTGGCTGTCTTGAGTCCCCTATCTCTGCCCACACCCTCCTACAGTGTTAGCACCTTTGCGAGAGGTGGCTGGGGCGGAGGGGGTAGTCAGAGTACATGTCCCTTTTTCATTGGCCGATCTTTCCAAAATTGAGAAGCGTTTAGGTGATTTCTCAGCTAATCCTACCATATACATAAAGGAATTTAGACACCTTTGTCAGGCCTATGACTTAACTTGGCATGACCTCCAGGTTATCCTAACCTCTACCCTAAACTGACTGAGGTTCTA
This sequence comes from Piliocolobus tephrosceles, assembly GCF_002776525.5. Taxonomy (NCBI): domain Eukaryota; kingdom Metazoa; phylum Chordata; class Mammalia; order Primates; family Cercopithecidae; genus Piliocolobus; species Piliocolobus tephrosceles. The sequence goes on along the minus strand of NW_022301389.1, from coordinate 1,743 downwards.
ACCCAGTATACCCGGTTAGATCCGGCCTCCCCCACAGGGGCCACCATTTTGGCATCTTATTTCATTTCTCAATCAGCTCCTGACATTCGTAAAAAACTTCAAAAGGTAGAGGATGGTCCTCAGACACCAATACAAGACCTAGTTAAATTAACCTTTAAGGTCTATAACTCCAGAGGGGAGACGGCAGGCTCGCCTCAAACAGAAGTTACAGCTCCTAGGAGGAGCTTTACAGCCCAATCGTAACCCCAGACCAGAGAGCACACACCCCGCAGACTCCAAGGCTACGAAAGGAGCCTGCCTGCTATAAGTGCGGCAAGGCAGGACACTATGCCAACAGGTGTCCGCAAGGTCCCCGAGCCCCAACGCAGCCTTGCTATAAGTGCAAGGCATCAGGACATTGGGCCAGTGAATGTCCTAACCCTCGTCCACCAGCAACCCCCTGCCCTGCGTGCCAGCAGGGAGGACACTGGAAGTCTGATTGCCCCACCCTGAGAACAGGTGCCGCACCTCCACGTGACCCCCTTTCCCAGGATCCTGGGAGCTCCTTCCAGCTCCTACATCTGGACGACGACAACTGAAGGTGTCGAGACTCGGGGACCCCCATCACCCTCGCCGAGCCGCGGGTAACTCTCCTGGTAGCGGGTAAGACAATTTTTTAATCGACAGCGAGGCTACCTATTCTGTTTTGCCGTCCTTCTCTGGACCTAGCCTTCCATCCAATATCTCTGTAGTAGGAGTAAGCGGAAAGCCATCCACTCCACAAAAACTCCACTCCTTAATTGCTGCCTGGCCAACAACTAGTTTGCGCACTCGTTCCTCATTCCCAGCTAAAAAGGGCCCCTACTGAAAGCAATCAGTGGAAATCAGTTTGGCTTTCCCCCACTCGTCTCAAACTTACTAAATTTTCTTAACTATCTCATACTCCCCAACCTTGCCAGGACCATCCTTCTGGGTTTTGCCCATATTCCAACAAATGCTTCCATTCCTCATTCCTATACTAATACTGTGCCTTATTTTATTCTTCATCCATACATCCAAATACCAACCATGGGCCCCGACCTTAACGACGCCGCTTAACAGCAGGAAGTAGCCAGACAGACCACAGCGCCCCTTTTTCACTATTACCAATAAAAGGTTGGACTGTTGGGACGAAGGGAGGCAGGATGGTGCACTTCCGGGTTCTTCTTCACCACCAACTCTTCCCGTGTGTGCGAGAATGCAGCTGACGCCTGGGAAGGTGCAGATTAATCAGGCATGCACCAGGTGATGTCAATCCGAGGAGACCAAGATTTACCTGGTGGCACCTGCGGAGCCCCCCCTCCCCCGACATGCCCGTGCCCTGCCTATTGCCCTTCCACTCCTAGAAAAGTCGCTCCCAGCAGATGCGCCGGGGGCGGGCTTTCTCAGCCCCCACTCTTGTCGGGACTGTATTAGAAACTCCGCCCCCCCCCCCCCCCCCCCCCCCCCCCCCCCCCCCCCCCCCCCCCCC
>NW_022301389.1:0-154 GCF_002776525.5 Piliocolobus tephrosceles | reverse complement strand
GGAGGGGTCTCCTCCCGGGTCTTCGGCACCAACTGATTTGTTTTTCTGCTCTTGTCGGGACTGTATTAGAAACCCACCCCCCTTCCCCCAGCTCCGGTCCCTGAAGCTAGATGACCAAAGAATAAATTTGCAGTTTTGCTTTTAGCCTTGCCTA
>NW_022301388.1:0-1462 GCF_002776525.5 Piliocolobus tephrosceles | reverse complement strand
AGACTTTGCTGAAGTTGCTTATCAGCTTAAGAAGATTTTGGGCTGAGGCGATGGGGTTTTCTAAATACACAATCATGTCATCTGCAAACAGGGACAATTTGACTTCCTCTTTTCCTAACTGAACACCCTTGATTTCTTTCTCTTGCCTGATTGCCCTAGCCAGAACTTCCAACACTATGTTGAATAAAAGTGGTGAGAGAGGGCATCCCTGTCTTGTGCCAGTTTTCAAAGGGAACTTTTCCAGTTTTTGCCCATTCAGTATGATATTAGCTGTGGGTTTGTCATAAATAGCTCTTATTATTTTGAGGTATGTTCCATCAATACCGAATTTGTTGAGCGTTTTTAGCATGAAGGGCTGTTGAATTTTGTCAAAAGCCTTTTCTGCATCTATTGAGATAATCATGTGGTTCTTGTCTTTGGTTCTGTTGATATGCTGGATTACGTTGATTGATTTGCGAATGTTGAACCAGCCTTGCATCCCAGGGATGAAGCCCACTTGATCATGGTGGATAAGCTTTTTGATGTGCTGCTGAATCCGGTTTGCCAGTATTTTATTGAGGATTTTTGCATCGATGTTCATCAGGGAGATTGGTCTAAAATTCTCTTTTTTTGTTGTGTCTCTGCCAGGCTTTGGTATCAGGATGATGCTGGCCTCATAAAATGAGTTAGGGAGGATTCCCTCTTTTTCAATTGATTGGAATAGTTTCAGAAGGAATGGTAGCAGCTCCTCCTTGTACCTCTGGTAGAATTCAGCTGTGAATCCATCTGGTCCTGGGCTTTTTTTGGTGGGTAGGCTATTAATTGTTGCCTCAATTTCAGAGGCTGCTATTGGTCGATTCAGGGATTCAACTTCTTCCTGGTTTAGTCTTGGAAGAGTGTAAGTGTCCAGGAAATTACCCATTTCTTCTAGATTTTCTATTTGATTTGCGTAGAGGTGTTTATAGTATTCTCTGATGGTAGTTTGTATTTCTGTGGGGTCGGTGGTGATATCCCCTGTATCATTTTTTATTGCGTGTATTTGATTCCTCTCTCTTTTCTTCTTTATTAATCTTGCTAGCGGTCTGTCAATTTTGTTGATCTTTTCAAAAAAACCAACTCCTGGATTCATTGATTTTTTGGAGGGTTTTTTGTGTCTCTATCTCCTTCAGTTCTGCTCTGATCTTAGTTATTTCTTGCCTTCTGCTAGCTTTTGAATGTGTTTGCTCTTGCCTCTCTAGTTCTTTTAATTGTGATGTTAGAGTGTCAATTTTAGATCTTTCCTGCTTTCTCTTGTGGGCACTTAGTGCTATAAATTTCCCTCTACGCACTGCTTTAAATGTGTCCCAGAGATTCTGGTATGTTGTATCTTTGTTCTCATTGGTTTCAAAGAACATCTTTATTTCTGCTTTCATTTCGTTATGTACCCAGTAGTCATTCAGGAGCAGGTTGTTCAGTTTCCATGTAGTTGAGCGGTTTTGATTGA
>NW_022301387.1:0-1189 GCF_002776525.5 Piliocolobus tephrosceles | reverse complement strand
AAGGCCAGGCATGCGGGCTCACATCTGTAATCCCAGCACTTTGGGAGTCCAAGGCAGAAGGATAGCTTGAGACGGAGCTCAAGACCAGCTTGGGAAAAACGACAAGATCCTGTCTCTACATAATTTTTAAAAATTAGTCAGGCGTGGTGATACACACCTGTAGTCTCAGCTACTTAGGATGATGAGGCGGGAGGACTGCTTGGCTCCAGGAAGTCAAGGCTGCAGTGAGCTGTGTTCGTGCCACTGCACTCTAGCCTGGGTGACAGAGACCCCGTCTCAAAAAATCATAATCATTGTGTTTTTTAAAGAACGTAGCCACCATAGAAGGGGAGTAGTAAAGCTGCAGTACCTTGATGAACAATTTCAGAGTTATCTAGATTAGAAAATACATAACACTTGGAAGTATATCAGTGGGAACACAGAGTGTCATTTGAAAAATGATTCACTTTTCCAGGCCATCAACCAGTTTGAAAATTTTGGCAGGACACATGTCTTTATTAAGGGTTTTCCAATATTTTAGGACTTCTTTTCTTTGCAATCTGGGAAGGAGTTTTATAGAATGCTTCCAGAAAAGGTTTTTAAGCAGTGAAGACCCTAATCGTGAAATGTCACCTTGGAAGTTTTAGAATTCTCATTTGAACTGTCTCACTTCTCTCACCTCTTTACAAATACTGATCATACAGTTGTAAACAGGAAATACTGAACGAAGCTTAGGTGTCTAAATCACCAATGTGAGAACATGCAGCTTTCCCTGAATGGTGGCTAATGGCTTTGAAGTGCCTATGTGCGTAAGAAGAGGTCAGATGACTCTGATGACACGCATTCCAGCCCAGACTATAATATAACTACCGCAATGGTGTAGAAGTCATGAATATAAATGAGGTTTTTAGATATCTGGAAAAACAGCAATTGACCATAAAAACATTTTTAGTTTCTATTGGTGTCATTTATATTTTTAGTCTTAAATTTATAATTGAAGAAAATACTAAGTTTTGTTTAGAGGCTATAAAGATATAATTTTTAAGACTTAAATATCCTTGTTTTAAAAGTAAATATAAATTTTGTTTTCTTCACGCTATGGCACAGGTGTTTGTTTAAATGTACACGGTATACAAATTATTTTGTACATATGCCACATTTTTAAAATTAAAAACAAATTTACATTATTTGAATGAACTATTCACACTTA
>NW_022301386.1:0-2533 GCF_002776525.5 Piliocolobus tephrosceles | reverse complement strand
CCTTTTTCACCATAGACCTCAATGCACTCCCAAATATCTCAGTGCAGTTTCCACAAAACAATTTTGGCAAACTGCTCTATGAAAATAAAGGTGTAACACTGTGAGATGAATTCACATATCACAAAGACTTTCTCAGAAAGCTCCTTCTAGTTTTATTGGAGGATATTTTCTTTGTCACCATAGGATTCAATGCGATCCAAAATATCTCTTCTCAGATTCCCCATTGCAATGCTACCAAACTGATCCATGAAAGGAATTTTGTAAGTCTGTGAGATGAATTATCACATTGCAAAGCAGTTTCTCAGAAAGCTTCTTTCTTGCTTTTATATGAGAATATTTCCTTTGTGAACATAAGCTTCAGTGAGCTCTGAAGTATCCCATTGCATATTCCAAGAAAACACTGTTAGCAAACTCCTCAGTGAAAAGAACAGTGTAAATCTGTGAGATGAATTCACACATCAGAACACCTTTTCAAAGAAACTTTTTTTCTAGTTTTAAACTGAGGATATTTCCTTTGTCACCATAGGCTTCAACGTGATCCAAAATATGCCTCCTCAGGTTCGCCAAAATCAGTGCTACCAAGCTGATTCATGGAAAGAATCACATAATTCTGTGGGGTAAATTAACACTTGACAAATCTATTTCACAGGAAGCTTCTTGCTAGTTTTTATATGAGGATATTTCCTTTGTCACAATAAGCTTCAATGCACTCTGATATATCCCATTGTAGATTCCAAGAAAACTGTGTTAGCTAACTGCTGAATGTAAAGAATAGTGTAACTCACTGAGATTAATTCACACATCACAAGGCAGTTTCTGAGAAAGCTTCCTTCTAGTTTTTATCTGAAGATATTTCCTTTTTCAACGTAGGCGTCACTGCGCTCCTAAATATCTCTTTGAAGATTCCACAAAAACAGTGTCAGCAAACTGCTCCATGAAAACAACAGTGTAACTCTGTGATGTGAATTCATACATCACAAAGCAGTTTCTCAGAAAGATTCTTTCCAGGTTTTTATGAGGATATTTCGTTTTTTACCATAGGTTTCAAATATCCTTTCTCAGATTCAAAGTAAACAGTGTTAGCAAACTGCCCAATGAAAAGAAGACTGTAGTTCTGTGAGATGAATTCACATATCACAAAGCAGTTTTACAGAAAGCTTCTTTTTCATTTTTAACTGAGGATATTTCTTATGTCACGTAGGCTTCGATGTTCACCCAAATATCCTACTGCAGATTTCAAGAAAACAGTGTTACCAAACTGATCAATGAAATGAACAGTGTAGCTCTGAGAGATGAATTCAAACGTCACACAAGAGCTTTTCAGAAGTCTTCTTTCTAGTTTTTTTCTGAGGATACTTCTTTTGTCACTCTGGGACTCAAAGTGCTTCCAAATATCCTTTGCAGTATCCACGATAACAGTGTTAGCAAACTGCTCCATGAAAAGATAGGTGTTACTCTGTGAGGTGAATTCCAACATCACAAAGACGTTTCACAGAAAGCTTCTTTCTAGTTTTTGTCTGAGGATATTTTCTTTTTCAACATAGGCCTCAAAGTGCTCCCAAATATCCCTTTGCAGATTCGAAGAAAACAGTGTTAGCAAACTGCTCCATAAAAAGAAAGGTGTAGGAAGATGGCCGAATAGGAGCAGCTTCAGTCTCCATCTCCCAGCGCGAGCGACACAGAAGACCGGCGATTTCTGCATTTTCAACTGAGGTACTGGGGTCATCTCACTCGGGAGTGCCGGACAATCGGTGCTGGTCAGCTGCTGCAGCCCGACCAGCGAGAGCTGAAGCAGGGCGAGGCATCGCCTCACCTGGGAAGCGCGAGGGGGAAGGGAGTCCCTTTTCCTAGCCAGGGGAACTGAGACACACAACACCTGGAAAATCGGGTAACTCCCACCCCAATACTGCGCTGTAACACCGGCACACCGGAGATTGTATCCCACACCTGGCCGGGAGGGTCCCACGCCCACGGAGCCTCTCTCCTTGCTAACACAGCAGTCTGCGGCAATCTAACCGCAAGGCAGCAGCGAGGCTGGGGGAGGGGCGCCCGCCATCGCTGGGGCTTAAGTAGGTAACTAAAGCCGCTGGGAAGCTGGAACTGGGTGGAGCTCACAGCAGCTCAAGGAAACCTGCCTGTCTCTGTAGACTGCGCCTCTGGGGACAGGGCTCAGCTAAAGGAGTAGAAACCTGTGAAACGTGAACGACTCTGTCTGACAGCTTTGAAGAGAGCAGGGGATCTCCCAACACGGAGGTTGAGATCTGAGAAGGGGCAGTCTGCCTGCTCAAGTGGGTCACTGACCCCTGAGTAGCCTAACTGGGAGACATCCCCCACTAGGGGCAGTCTGACACCCCACACCTCACAGGGTGGAGTACACCCCTGAGAGGAAGCTTCCAAAGCAAGAATCAGACAGGTGCACTCGCTGTTCAGCAATATTCTATCTTCTGCAACCTCTGCTGCTGATACCCAGGCAAACAGGGTCTGGAGTGGACCTCAAGCAATCTCCAACAGACCTATAGCTGAGGGTCCTGAC
>NW_022301384.1:2100-5152 GCF_002776525.5 Piliocolobus tephrosceles | reverse complement strand
ACACACACACACACACACATGTGTATGTAAACTGCATATTATATAGCCAAATATTTAAGGTAACTAATTTCTTAAATTAGTTACCTTAAAGATTATGTCCATGTATGAGGAATTTGGATCACATCCATGAGAATACATTGGATGTATGCTTTTTACTTATGTATTACTTATATATTAAGGAAACTAGCTATGTTGGTTTGTCCTTGATTGAATCCTGACAGCTTGCAAGCTATGTGTATTCTACCATCACAGATATTGTTCTAAAACACAAAGGAAGCATGTGCTTTGTTTATGTCCCAAATCTCAAGGGATAGAAATCCAAACTTTGCAGTGTATCCACAAAAGAGAGAATATCTGCTGTTTTCATGATACCGACATCAATTTTCACTTGCCTGGTAATAACGCCTTGATTTTTCTGCTGTTATTTGCCCCTTCTGCAATGTAGCCTGTCTTGTTGGGACTCAAGTCCTATGAGATAGAAAACCAAATTCTGTGGGGTAATTACAAAGGAGGGAATCTGTACTCTTCATTGGGCCAACATTAATCCTCACTTCCCTGGTAATGGGGTCTTGATTTTCCTTTCGTGATTATTCCTTCTACAAAGCTTGTAGCTTCTTTGGGGTAGGGAACTAGCTTGGCCGTGTCACTAATACTAGTCAAATCATGCTTTACCTTCCGGGAATTTAAATTTTGAGGAAAATAACAGAAGAATGGAAAACTATTGGAGCTGTTGAATCCACGCTCCTACCCTCTATCTCTGGTGAAATCTTTTCACCTTTTGTAATTTTTTTTTTTTTTTCTTTAACTGACAGATGGATGTGCTACTGTAGGTTAATTCGGAGGGCTCTATTCACTGAGATTGTCCCTCATTCGTCTCCCCTTAAGCCCCTTTTTGAAATATTTTATTCTATTTTAGACACAGAGGTATATGTGCATGTTTGTTACATGGATATGTTGCATAATGTTGGGGATTGGGGCTTCCAGTGTACTCATTACCCAAATAATGAACATTATACCTGACAGATAATTTTCGCACAGCCCTTCCACCTTTCCTGCTTTTGCAGTTTCCAGTGTCTACTATTTTCATCTTTATGTCTACATGTACCTATTGTTTACTTCCCACTTATAAGTGAGAAGATGTGGTATTTGATTTTCTGTTTCTGAGTTAGTTACTTGAATAATGACCTCCAGCTCCATCCATGTTGCTGCAAAGGACAAGTTTTCATTTTTTTTAATGGCTTCATGGTATTCCATGGTGTATATATACCCCATTTTCTTTATCCAGTCAATTGTTAATGGATAATTAGGTTGGTTCCATGATTTTGCTATTGTAAATAGTGCTGTGATAAACATATGAATGTAGATGTATTTTTGATATAGCAATAACTTCTACTTTGTGTAGATGCCCAGTAGTGGGATTGCTGGTAAAATGGTAGTTCTCTTTTGAGTTCTTTGAGAAATTTCCATGCTGTTTTCCATAGAGATTGTAGTAATTTATATTCCCATCAATGAAGTCTAAATGTTCTGTTTTCACCATATCAACACCAACACCTGTCATTAAAATGACCATACTTCCCAAAGCAATATACACATTCAGTTAATATCTATCAAACTGCTCATGTCATGTTTCACAAAAGTAGAAAAAAAATCTTAAAATGCATATAAAACTTAAAAAAAAAAAAAAAAAAAGCCTGAATAGCCAAAGGCATTTTAAACAAAAGGTAAAAAATTGGAAGACATCACATTGCTGGACTTCAAATTTTACTACAAGCCTGTAGTAACTAAAGCAGCATGGTACTGGTATAAAAATAGACACACTGATCAGTAGAATAGAATGGGGAACCCAGAAATAAGGCCACATACCTATAATCAACTGATCTTTGGACAGCAAAAATGAACAATGGGAAAAGGACACCCTAGTTAATAAATGATACTGGGAAACTTGTCTAGCCATAGGCAGAAGAATAAAACTGGACCTCTACCTCTCACCATATATAAAATTTAGCTCAAGATGGAATAAAAACTTAAACTGAAGAGTGGAAACTATAAAAATCCTGGAAGAAAATGTGGGATAAACTCTTCGGCACATTGGGCTAGGCAAAAATTTACAATAAAGACTCCAAAAGCAAATGCAACAAAAATAATGATGGGAATTAATTAAACTAAAAGGCTTCTCTACAGCAAAATAAATAATCTATAGGGTATGTAGGCAACATGCAGAATGGGAGAGAGTTTTTGCAAATTATGCCTCCAAAAAAAGGACTAATCCGGAATCTACAAGGAACTCAAACAATTCAACAAGGAAAAAAATCCCATTAAAAAGTGAGCAAAGGACACAAACAGACATTTCTCAAAGAATATATACAAGTGGCCAACAAACACATGAAAAAGATGTATAATATGGCTAATCATCAGAGAAATGTAAATTAAAACCACAATGAGATATCATCTTATACCAGTCAGAATGGCTATTACTGAAAAGTCAAAAAACCTCATTTGTAATTTTTTTTTTTTATCTCCAGTTAAATCCTTTCACCTTTTCAAAATTCTTTCTGCGGTTTAGGTCCTCAGGTTTTACTTTGATTCTGAGAGATAGAGAGAATGATTCCAATTAGTTTTGTTGTTGTTTTTCTTTCAGTAAGAGTCAATTGCTGTTGATGGTAATCAAAGTCCCCTTATTAATCCAAGTTTCATGATAGAAATTCTGCTTATGTCTCGTGCTCTATTCCTGACCACTTACAGTAAACTCTGGAGGTTCTTACCCATCCTAGCATTTTTATTGGCTAATTGTTTTGCTTGAGATGTCTTTCCTGGCTTCCTTTCTCTTTATGTGCCTGACTACTTCTTACCTTTTTCTCTCAAGGTTGTTTCCTTGGAGCTCCTTACCTTTACCTCATCCTCATGTTGGAATAGATGATTCTTCCCAGCCAGGCACAGTGGCTCACGCCTGCAATCCCAGCACTTTGGGAGGCTGAGGTGGGTGGATCACAATGTCAGGAGTTCAAGACCAGCCTGGCCAACATGGTGTGAAACCCCAACTCTACTAAAAATA
>NW_022301384.1:0-2090 GCF_002776525.5 Piliocolobus tephrosceles | reverse complement strand
AAAAAAAAAAAAAAAAAAGAATAGATGGATCTTCCCTATTCCAATTGCAAGCAATCTGTGTATGCCTTAATCATAGAAATGATACAACAAATAATTGCTTACTTCCTTATTAGTCTCTTCCCACTAGAAATAGCTGTTTCATGGAAAGTTCTGTGCCTAAATCTTTGTGCCTTCAGGGCCTACCAGATAATCCGCTTGTGGCAAATATAATAAAATGTGTAGTGAATAATTCATACATAGGTGAGTTCTTGCTAATTTTAAAAAACACAGGCCAGGTGCAGTGGCTCATGCCTGCAATCCCAGGACTTTGGGAGGCTGAGGTTGGTGGATCACCTGAGCTCAGGTGTTGGAGAACAGCCAGGACAGCATGGCAAAACACTGTCTCTACCAAAAACACAAAAATTGTCCATCCAGGATGGAGCCCATCTGTAGTCCCAGCTACTCAGGAGACTGAGGCAGGAGAATTGCGAGAGCCCTGGTGGCAGAGGTTGCAGTGAGCCAGTATTGCACCATTGCACCCCAGCCTCAGTGACAGAGCGAGACCCTCTCTCCAAAAAATTAAGAAAAAAAAACACACAGGAAATTTTGAATATTATAATTACTATATATTAGAAAGCTGTGATATGCCTTTCCTCTAATTGGTGTTGTCCTTCATATGCCAACAAAAGTTTAACACTGAATTGCCACAATAAATGAAGGCACATTGGCTGAGAGCCCATATTTGACAACAGTATGTAAAGTCTGGATATCTGTCATAGTTGGAGGGATCATATCATGTATTGTCCAAACTGCAACAGTTTTGAAGGAGAGAGAAGGCCTTACTGTGCCAAGGTAATTGAAATAAACTGGGCTTGTTCTGGCTGAACTAGGTCATACCATCATCTTAGTTATAATTAACTGACTAGACAGTGAGAAACCAAGGAAAGACACTGCTTCTGTTACCTTTTTTTTATGGTTACAGTATGACTAGAGCAGATCTGGCTATGAAATAGATATTTACAAGGTAATTTCTTTAAATGTAATTTTTGTTTTCAGTTCAATATATATCTGGAATATTTAAAAGACAGAAATCAAGCCCTTTCCTTCCCCCCTCTATCATTTCTTTAGGCCCAGCCTCCTGATGAAAGTTATATTAACAGTGTTTCTTAAGGATTCTTGTGTTTGTCTCAAAGGCATTAAGAATAGTAATTTGTAGTATTTCTATGTTTAGCTCACTTTCCTTCTATAGATATACAAAATATTGTTGGATTTTGGACAGGCATCTTTTCATTTCAATTGGCTTGCAGCCTCATTTCTAGTGGGCTGAATAAATATCTGTCTTGAAATTCCGCATTGTTCAATCCTTTGTTAATGTGCAGCTAAGAGCTTCTTGAGAGCACAAAGCCATGAACTCATACAACCGGGTGCTTAGGTAAAAATGCTTTAAACATCCCTTGCCCTCCTATCTCTGCAATCGTTTTCAACTTTCTACATTCATCTCTCAGTTTTGAATGAAGTCTGTGAAAAAAAATAGACATTTGACATTGACTTTACCCTCTGTCCAAATTCAGTGTTTGAAGAAACATGTCTGAGAGTATTCTGATGAACTTTCCCTTGACATTTAAAATCCGCTAGAAGCTACACTATTCCCAAAAGGAGCTCTGCCATTGGGGTTGAAATCTAATTTAACTGTCACAAAATGTAGAATAAATTTGGAGATTAAAAAAATAGAGATATTTTACACTCTGGTTAGCAATAATATTGTTTCCAAATAGCAATCCTCTCTTCTCGGGGATATGCAATAGGGCCCTGGAGGAGATCCATGTCATCCTCGAAGGAAATAAATGTAACTAGTCCAATCTTATTGGAAGGTAACTCAGATTGCTATGAGGTTGGCTTACAGAACAGGTTTATGTGTCTTTAGAGGGTCAGTGAAAGAGAAAAACAAGACTATGAACCCTAGTAAAAGTTATGTCTCCATTCTTCCACTGATAATAGAGAGACAGTAAACCTTCATGTATGTCCCTGGTAAAGGGGAAACTTGATTTTCATCGTCATCTATGTGGCATGTGACTCCTAGATACTAGAAGCAAGAAAGACAGAACAATCAG
>NW_022301383.1:1015-1424 GCF_002776525.5 Piliocolobus tephrosceles | reverse complement strand
AATGGAATAAGGAAGGCAATAGAATGGAATGGAATATAAAATGGAAGCGAATATGGAATGGGATGGAATGGAATGGAATGGAATATGGAACGGAATGGAAAGTAAAGGACTGGAATGGAAAGTAATATGGAATGTAATGGAATGGAATATGGAATGGAAAACGGAATGGAATGGCATGGAATGGAAAAGAATTGAATGGAATGAAATGGAATATGGAATGGAATGGGATAAGGAATGGAGTGGAATGGAATGGAAGGGAATATGGAATAGAATGGTATGGAAGGGTATGGAATATGGAATGGAATAGAATGGAATGAATTATGCAACGGAATTCAATTTGGAATGGAACGGAATGGAATGGAATATTCCATTCCATTCCATTCCATTTCATTCCATTCCATATTCCATT
>NW_022301383.1:0-915 GCF_002776525.5 Piliocolobus tephrosceles | reverse complement strand
ATATAATAAAATGGAATGGAATAGAATGGAATGAAGTGGAATGGATTATGGAACTAATGGAATATGGAATGGAACGACATGGAATGGAATGGAATAAGGAAGGCAATAGAATGGAATGGAATATAAAATGGAAGGGAATATGGAATGGGATGGAATGGAATGGAATGGAATATGGAAAGGAATGGAAAGTAAAGGACTGGAATGGAAAGTAATATGGAATGTAATGGAATGGAATATGGAATGGAAAACGGAATGGAATGGCATGGAATGGAAAAGAATTGAATGGAATGAAATGGAATATGGAATGGAATGGGATAAGGAATGGAGTGGAATGGAATGGAAGGGAATATGGAATAGAATGGTATGGAAGGGTATGGAATATGGAATGGAATAGAATGGAATGAATTATGCAACGGAATTCAATTTGGAATGGAACGGAATGGAATGGAATATGGAATGGAATGAAAAAGAATGGAATGGAATGGAATATGGAACGGAATGGAGTGGAATGGAAGGAATGGAGAATGGCATGGAAAATGGAAAGGAAGGGAATTAAATAGAGTAGAACGGAATGGAAAGGAGTATGCAATGGAATGGAAAATGGAACGGAATTGAATGGAGTATGGAATGGGATAGAATGGAATGGAATACGGAATGGAATGGAATATGGAACGGAATCAAATGGAATTGAATGGAATGCAATGGAATATGTAATGGAACAGAACGGAATGGAATGGAATGGAAAATGGAATGGAATGAAATGGAAAGGAATGGAGTGTATATGGAGTGGAAAGGAATATGGAATGGAACAGAAGGGAATGGAAAGAAAGGAAATATGAAATGGAATGGAACGGAACGGAGAGGAATGGAATCGAATGGAAAGGAATATGGAATGGAATGGAATATGGAATGAAA
>NW_022301382.1:0-1550 GCF_002776525.5 Piliocolobus tephrosceles | reverse complement strand
GGAAGCAAAGGGAACGACTGGTGTCCTGAGGGAGACACAGAAACAGGGCCAAGTTACAGGCTCCCACTGGCCTAGCCAGATTGGGGCAATCTGGACATCAAAACCAATGACAGTAGGGATAGATTACAACTTGTTGAATAGCAAATGCCCCTCCCCGCTAGCCCCCGATCCACACTGATATATCTGAAAATATAAATAGCAAAGAGAGAAGTCTTCCTTACCACAGAGTGACCACTGACCCAGTAATTAATGAGGGAGGCATGAAGTTCGAGAACCACCATTTGGCAACCGCCCTATTAATAGCTGATTTGGTCAAGAATCAACAGTGAGGCTGGGCATGGGAGCTCACAACTATAATCCCAGCATTTTGGGAGACCGAGGCAGGATTTCTTGAGATCAGGCATTTGAGACAAGCCTGGGCAACAAAGTGTGAGACCCTGTCTCAACAAAAACATTAAAATATAAAATTGCTGGGCATCATGATATCTGTCTGTAGTCCTAGCTATCTAGAAGGCTGAGCAAGGAGAATGGCCTGGTCCCAGGAGTTGAGGCTACAGTGACGTATGATCCTGCCAACTGCACTGAAGCCTGGGGTGACAGAGCCAGACCCTGTTTCTGGGGGAAAAAAAAAAAGTAATTGCCAACCTGGGCAACATGGCAAAACCCTGTCTCTACAAAAAATACAAAAATTAGCCAGGTGTGGTGCTGCCTGCCTGTAGTCTGATACTTGGGGGGGCTGAGGCGGGAGGATCACTTGAGCCCAGGAGGTTGAGGGTGGTGTGAGTTGAGATCGCACCTCCTCACTCCATCCTGGGGTGAGAGAACAAAACTCTGTCTCAAAATAAAATTAATTTGAAAAAATGAAGGCCGGGCGCGGTGGCTCAAGCCTGTAATCCCAGCACTTTGGGAGGCCGAGACGGGCGGATCATGAGGTCAGGAGATCGAGACCATCCTGGCTAACACAGTGAAACCCCGTCTCCACTAAAAAATACAAAAAACTAGCCGGGCGAGGTAGCCGGCGCCTGTGGTCCCAGCTACTCAGGAGGCTGAGGCAGGAGAATGGCATGAACCCGGGAGGTGGATGTTGCAGTGAGCTGAGATCCAGCCACTGCACTCCAGCCTGGGTGACAGAGCAAGACTCCATCTCAAAAAAAAAAAAAAAGAAAAAAAAAGAAAAGAAAAAATGAGAGAATCACCAGTGGATATTAATACTAGTGATAATTACAAATGCTCCATACATATTCCCAGTAAACCCTTATCATTTTGTTGTTCTTATTGTTGTTTGAGACAGAGTCTCATTCTGTTGCCCAGGCTGGAGTGCAATGATGAAATCACAGCTCACTGCAACCTCAACCTCCTAGACTTAGGCTGCCCAAGTAGCTGGCACCACAGTTGCACACCACCATGCCTGGTTAATGTGTTTCTTTTATGCCTTGGTCTCCCAAAGTGCTGGGAGAGGTCTTGGTTTTATACAGAACCTTTAACTGCAACCAACTTGAAAGCAGCCATGCTAGGGGAATCACCCTGAGCCCAGGGAAATCCATCCCATT
>NW_022301377.1:1148-2508 GCF_002776525.5 Piliocolobus tephrosceles | reverse complement strand
TATTGGGGACACACAAATATCTGCACAGTTTTGAGAAACTCTATGTTTAAAAAAAAAAAAACTGGCTTCTTCACCTTACAATTGTTCTCTTACCATGTGATATGTTCAGTTCCTCTTGCCTTCTGCCACAATTGTAAGCTTCCTGAGACCCTCACCAGAAGCAGACAATGACACAGACTTCTTGTACAGTCTGCCAAACTGTAAGCCAAATAAACCTTTTTTCTTTATAAATTATCCACTCTCTGGTAATTCTCTATATGCAAAACAATAAAGTCTATAATGTCTACATTTTCTGGTTTCTGGTTACTCTTTTATCTGAATTTTCTATTTATTGAAAATTGGGGCCGGGCGCAGTGGCTCAAGCCTGTAATCCCAGCACTTTGGGAGGCCGAGACGGGCGGATCACGAGGTCAGGAGATCGAGACCATCCTGGCTAACACGGTGAAACCCCGTCTCTACTAAAGAATACAAAAAACTAGCCGGGCGACGAGGCGGGCGCCTGTAGTCCCAGCTACTCGGGAGGCTGAGACAGGAGAATGGCGTAAACCCGGGAGGTGGAGCTTGCAGTGAGCTGAGATCCGGCCACTGCACTCCAGCCCAAGCAGCAGAGCAAGACCCCCTTTTAAAAAAAAAAAAAAAAAAAGAAAAGAAAATTGGGTCTTGATGTCTACAACTGTTATGTTGCTATGTATTTCTTGCTTCTCTTTTGTCAATATTTATATATGTTGGAGATCCATTTTTATACATAAACATACATATAAATAGATATAATAGTTATAGATTCCTGGTAAATTGACCCATTTTACCATTATATAATATCATTCTTTTTTCATACTAGTACTTGACTTAAAGTATATTTTGTCCAACATAATTATGACCACCTCACCTAATTGTGGCTACTATTTACATGAAATATAGATTTTTTTTATTCTGTTACTTACAGCCTATTTGACTAAGTGCTAAAATGGGTCTATTGTCGAGAACACATTGTATGGTTTTATTCTTAAGCCACTCAGGCATCTTATTTCTTTTCCTTTTAATTAATTAATTTATAAAATAGGGTTTCACTCTCTCAACCAGATTGGTCTGCAGTGGTGTGAACATGGCTGTGAGCTGCAGCCTCAACCTCTCAAACTCAGAAGATCCTTTCACTTCAGCCTCTCAAGTAGCTGGGTTACAGGCATGTGCCATCATGCCCAGCTAGTTTTTTGTAGAGACTGAGTTTTGTCAAGTTGCCCAGGTTGGTCTTAAACTTCTGGGATAAAGTAATCAACCCACCTTGGCCTCCCAAAGTCCTGGGATTACATTTCATTCTATTAAGTAGTTTAATTAATTTTTTTTTTTTTTTTTTTTTTTTTTT
>NW_022301377.1:0-1048 GCF_002776525.5 Piliocolobus tephrosceles | reverse complement strand
TGGGACTACAGGCGCCCGCCACCTCGCCCAGCTAGTTTTTTGTATTTTTTAGTAGAGACGGGGTTTCACCGTGTTAGCCAGGATGGTCTCGATCTCCTGACCTCCTGATCCGCCCGTCTCGGCCTGCCAAAGTGCTGGGATTACAGGCTTGAGCCACCGCGCCCGGCCAGTTTAATTAATTTATATTTAAAATGATTGCTTAAAAAATGAAGTCACTATTATCAGTTTTACTGTTATTGTTTTACGTGTTTTTTGTAGATATATATTTTTTCATTTCCTGCTATACTGACTACATTTTTTAAAAATTTTGTAGTGACATGCTTTACTTGTTCCTTCATTTTATTTTGCATAGTTTCTACAAAACGTTTGTAATCAACAGGGCACAGTGGCACACGCCTGTAATCCTAGCACTTTTGGGAAGTGGAGGCGGGCAGATGGCCCGAGCTCAGGAGTTCGAGACCAGCCTGGGCAACAAAAAAAAAAAAAACAAAAAATACAAAAAATAAGCTGGGTGTGGCGGGGTGCACCTGTAGTCTCAGCTATGCAGGAGGCTGAGGAGAATTGCTTGAACCTGGGAGGGGCAAGTTGCAGTGAGCTGAGATCTCACTATTGCACTCCAGCCAGGGAGACAGAGTAAGACTCCATTAAAAAAAAAAAAAAAAAGCCGGGCGTGGTGGCTCAAGCCTGTAATCCCAGCACTTTGGGAGGCCGAGACGGGCGGATCACGAGGTCAGGAGATCGAGACCCTCCTGGCTAACACGGTGAAACCCCGTCTCTACTAAAAAATACAAAAAACTAGCTGGGCGAGGTGGCAGGCGCCTGTAGTCCCTTCTCAAAAAAAAAAAAAAGTTTGTAATCATCTTGAAAAATAGACGTTATGTAAAACATCTTAAAGTTAAAACAGTATGTTTTAATTTCATAACAACTTCAACTGAATACAAAAACTATATCTCTATATTTTCCAGTTTGTTGTGAATATTTTAGTATTACAAATTATACTATTTTATATTGTATATCCACAGATTTACACACATTTATATATTTTTTA
>NW_022301376.1:0-1215 GCF_002776525.5 Piliocolobus tephrosceles | reverse complement strand
ACCCAGATTGGGATTAGCTGAAAAAGTTAAAATGAAAGCCGCAGAGAAAAAAATTGCAGCAAATAAAGAAAAGGCTGGTGGGCAATTACCCGCTAAAAAGAAAAAGGTAACAGTTAAAATAAACACATATATAGTGTTCTTGTAATAAATTGTTTTAATTATGTAACAATGTCCTTGTGTGTGTATACATATATACATATATATACATACGTACTTATCTTTATTTTTTATTTTTTATTTTTTTTTTTACATCTAATAACGTACTTTATTTTTTTTTTTTAGGCCACACTTTTGGAGGATTCGTCATCGAAGCTTACATCGAACCTTGATGATTCTGATTATGATGATGTAAGTTTTTAAAAATACAATAACTTTAATCTTTTGTATTAGTACAGTTAAAAATGTATATATATATATACATACGATATATATATACATACGATATATAGCACGTATGTAATAAAATTGAGTGTCCTTATAACATAATTTATATTCTTTTATGCATATTTTTTTTTTTTGCATATTGACTTATCTTGTCTTTGCAGGACAATTCATCGGATGATAGCGATAGCTCTTACAACTTATAAGCATATACTAAGTTTGTAACAACTGAAAAAATTAACGCATATATTTTTTTTAAACATTCGTGTATGTATATTTTTGTGCATTAGTTAGGCTTTTAGTTTATTTTATTTTATTTATTTATTTTTTTTTTTTTAAGTATGTTGATTTTTTTTCAATTCAGAACTTAAAATAGTTTTTTTTTTTTTTTTTTAAAAGATATGCTTTATGAATTTTATATTTTATTCGTTTACTACACTTTTTTATCACATTATTTTTTCTCGGTTTTTAATTATGCTTAGTGCCTTTATATGTGTACACGTGAATATAAATTAACAAATACCTCGAACGGAACTACTATAAAAACTTATTGGCATATTAAGAAAGAAAAGGTTTATGATTATTTATTTTTTTTTTTTTTTTCCTTCTTCTTTTCTTTTTTTAAATAAAAACTACAAAGTTAATTATAACTTTATTTGCTATTTATGTTATATGTGTTAACAAATTGTATAATTAACAGTTTAAAAAAAAAAAAAAAAAAAAAAAAAAAAAAACATACATTAATTCAGTGCCACATATCAAATAAAAAAGACAAATTTGTACGAGCTATGTTCTTAAATTAATTAAAAAAAAGGAGAGAAAAAAAAAAAAAAA
>NW_022301375.1:0-5153 GCF_002776525.5 Piliocolobus tephrosceles | reverse complement strand
TGATGATACAATTGTTAGTGAGTGGTCTCTGGAAAGTTTTGTCATAAATGGGTCTAATGTAGTTGCTGCCTCAGCATCCACTTTACTTGTCTGAATCCCTGTTAACCCTGTCACCTTTGACCTTACTAAAATGTCCCTTCCCTGTGGTTGCCTGTAGTATAGCCCACTTGTTCCTCATATCACTAACCCAAAACCCAACACATCCTACAACTACTGATGACAAAAGATACTTAATTATTAACACCAGAGTCATGTAAATAAGTTTCCCATTTTCTGATGCGTTTTCTTTAAATTAGCCCATCCACAAACCACACAGGAAAGTCAAAAAGGTAATTCCTATGGACCTTGAGAAAGGCATAGTCCCCTAGGTCCTCTCATGCTAGTGGAGCCCCCTACTGCCTCTGGACTTCCCATTAGCTACCCTAACAGCGTTGAGATCTCTAAGTAATGCATTTCTTCAGTTTCATGCATTTTTTTTTTCATTTCCTCATGTGTCTCACTTGACACATACACCTGAAATTAATTTTCCCTGTCGGGGCTCTTATAGAGAGTAGATGTCTTGGCTTACGGCCACTGTCCATAGACAGACCTCAAGACCAAATTAGGAAAAGTTCACAACATGGAGTGAATAGTCTAAAGATGGCTAACTACAGGCATTTGAGAGTTGCCTTCTCCAGAAAGAAGTAAAATTATGAATAGAAAATCACTCTCGAAAAGAACATATAAGAGAGAACATTGGAATTCAGCAGAGAAGTGACAGAAAACATCTGAGGCACCGAAAGATAGGATAAAGAAATTAGCTATTGTAGCCAGGATCAGCTGGGTTCCTGAAGACCGCCCCCAACCCCCTGGTGCAAGGAAAGGGTAAGTGAGAGATCCTCAGCAGTCCACATTCCCACCGAGGACTCCTGCAATCCTAGGTACAGGAGAGCCCCTGAACCCACATAGCCCCTTAGATTATAAGCATCGGCAGTGGCCTGGAGATCCTACAAAGGCACTGCTCCAGAGAGGGAATACATGCTAGGTCATTAACACCCCTGGAGACCTAAGAAACTGCAGCACAATGCCATTTTGAGAGTCCAGTCTCCATCAGACTGCATCCTGCCCTGGTGCTCAACAGCCCCCGTGTCTCCACATCTTGGGAGTCCCCACTGAAATTTCCCATGTCCACTTGGAGAGCTGCAGTGGTGCAACACCAGGTAGACCCAACAATGTGGCAGCGTCCCCAGAACTGTAGGCCACACAGAGTTCTGCACCCCAGGGAAAGGGTGGCATAGCACACCAGGGAGGCTGCCCTAGGACAAAGGAAGCCTAAGCTGTGGAAACTCCCCAGGGGTTAGGAGCTGCTTTCCTGCGGCTGCTGACAGCAACTCCATTCCCAACAGCAGCAGTGTCTGCGCTCCAGCTTGTGCTCTGAGGGCAAACTCCTCCTGTACACCACCATGGCTGTGGCTGCTGCCAGGAGCCAAAGTGAGCAACTCTCAGAGCCTCAAAGCTGCCTATATGGGGCTACTGACAACAAGTAGCGTGGCTTCTGTGCTCTAATATATGCTCTAAGTATGTCCTAAGTACGGGATATCGCCGAATACCACCACAGCTGCTGCTGCCACTGGGGAGCCAAATATAGACTCCTCAGAACCTGAAGGCTGCTTCTGCTTGCCTGAGTCTGCTCCCACTGACAGCAACTCATTGCCTCCCAGCACCAGGACTGCTGCACAATTTCACACACTGTAAGAACAGGCTTTCTTTATCTACCACTGCAGATTGTCCTACCCTACCTACTGTAGCCTGAACCCATATGCACCACCAGAGGGCGTGAGTTCAGGCCGGCTTGGCCTGGCATCACCCCCAGGCAGTACCTGAGCATGCCACCCAGGGACCTGGGGAGCACCCTGGCCAGTCCAGCTCTGTTAGCATCTGTGCACTCCTCCTGGGGACCTGAAGATGGGCCCACACAGCCTGCCCCCAACACCACTGCTAGCACTTACCTGCATGAACCAGCTGGGTTCCAACAAACTGTCATGCCTACCCCATCACAGCCCCATTAACAAGTGCCACCTGGGAGTCTAAGAATTGCCAAATCAGTGCTACTACCACTGTTCATGCCACACATGCTATTCGGGGGCCTATGGACCTACACACCCATGTGTCCCACCACCTCCATTGATGGCACCTGAATTAGCTCCCTGAAAGCCCAAGGATCAGGCCACCTGGACCTGCCAACACCAGTGCCTGCATAAACCATCTAGGTGCCCAGAAAAAGAAATATTTGGCCTGCAGCTGCCACTACTGGGGTTCAAGGACTGGCCTACCTGGCATCTTTATCTCTAGCAAAGGTTCACCACAGCCTCCACTAACAATTATACCCAAGCCACTAAAGAATTCACAAATACTACTGATGCTGTTCACAGCTGAATATATATTTCAAAGACTGCATTACTGTATGTACCCAGATTTTAAAATACCATACTCAATCAACATAGACACATATTCAGTAAAGTCTTCCCCTGTGAAAGACAATCCAAAGAATGAAATAAGTGACTATTTCACCAGATGTGCAGATATCAATATAAAGATGCCACATATGTGAAAAAGCAGGAAAACTGGACACATCCAAAGGATAGTAATTCTCTAACAAAAAAATTCAGGAAAAAAAAAATGATGAAATGCCAGAAATTGAATACAAATAAAAAAGCTCAGTGAAGTTATGTGAACACATAAACAATATAAAGAAATCAGAAAACAACAATTCAGGATATGACTGAGAAATTTACCAAAGATATAGATACCATCTAATAAAAGAAAATCTCAGAATTCAACCATATATGAAATTTTAAAAAATGTATTCCAGAGTTGCAACAACAGACTAAATTAAGCCGAAGAAAGAATAACAGTGGATTTCTCAGGAAAAATGAACAAACAAAAAAACCTTACAGGCCAGGGGAGAAAGGGATGATATATTCAAAATGCTGAAAGAAAAATCAATCAGTCAAGAATAACATACCTATCAAAGTTATCCTTCATAAATGAATAAGAAATCAATCTTTTCCCAGATAAGCCAAAACTGAGAAAGATTTTTGTCACTAGATTGGCCCTACAAGAAATGCTTTAGAAAGTCCCAAACCTGGAAATGTAAAAATGATATATCGTGGAAACATATGAAAGTATAAAGCTCCTTAGTAGAGCAAACACATAAATGAGGAAGATAAAACTCAACTATTACCATTTCAACAAAACCACTAAACCACGATGATAAACAACAGAGAAATAAAAAAGAAAAAAAGGATATACAAAACTACCAGAAAACAATTAATAATATGAGAGGGCTAAAACGTCACATATCAGTAATGACCTGGAATGTAAAGAGATTAAATTTCCCACTTTAAAGATGTAATACTGGCTGCATGTAGTTTTTTAAAATGATGCAATTGTATGCTGCCTACAAGAAGCTCTATCAGTAAAGACATATATAGAGTAAAAGTAAAGGAATAGAAAAAACTATTCCACAGAAACCTAAATCAAGCAGGAGTAGCTATACTTACATCAGATAAATACACTTTAAGTCAGAAACAGTAAAAAGACAGAAAAAAGGTCATTACATAATGATAAAGGGATCAATCCATCAAGAGGATGTAACAATTATAAACATATATATACTCAATACTGGAACACCCAGATATGTAAACCAAATATTACTAGATCTAAAGGGAGAGATAGACTCCAATACAATAATAGTGGGGAAGTTCAACATCTCATTCTTGACATTAAACAGATCATCTAGACAAAAATTCAACCAAGAAACATTGGATTTAAACTGAACTTTAAACGAAACGGACCTAACATTTACCTTCAAAACATTTTGCACAACCCCTGCATTCTTCTGATCAGCACGTGGAACATTCTCTGGGATATACCATACAGTAGGCCAAACACCAAGTCTTAGTGAATTTTTAAATATTAAAATCATTTAAAATATCTTCTGAGATAACATGAAATAAAACAAGAAATCAATACCAAGAGGAGCTTTTAAAACTATACAACTATATAGAAAGTAAACAACATGCAAATGATAACACATAAATACAGAAGATCATCAGACACTATCATGAATTACTATATATGAAGCAACTGGAAAATATAGAAAAATTATATACATTTTTGGCCATATGGAACTGACCAAGATTGAATCTGGAAGAAACAGCATGGCTTCACTGCCGAATTCTACCAAAAAATATTAAGAACTGACACCAGTTCACCTCAAACTCTTCCAAAAATTGAAGAGGAGGAAATTCTCTCTAACCCATTCTGTAAGTCCACATTATCTTGACATTGACACCAAAGACACATTTAAACAACAACAACAAAAAAAAAGAGAAAACATCAGATCAATATCTCTGATGAACATGGACACAAATATCTTCAACAAAATACTGGAAAATTGAATCCAACAGCACATAAAAAAATAATACACCATATTCAGGTGGGTTTTATTCCAGGGATACAAGGATCGCTCAGTATATGCAAATCAATAAATGTAATACATTACATCAACAAAATGAAGGACAAAAAATGTCTGATCATTTTTATACATGAAAAATAAGGATTTGATAAAATACAATATCCCCTCTTGATAAAGAAAAAAAAATCCATAAACTAGGTATAGGAGGAACATGCTTCAACATAATAAAGGCCATATATGATGACCAAATAATGAATGTGGAAAAGCTAAAAGCCTTTTTTCTAAGAACTGAAACGAGACAATGATGCTCATTTTTTCCCACTCTTATTCAACATAGTATTGGAGATTATAGCCAGAGTGATCAGGCAAGAGAAAAAAAAAAAAAATCAGACGAATTGGAAAAAGGAAGTCAAATTGTCTCTCTTTGCAGAGGACATGATCTTTTATCTAGAGAAACCTAAAGAACCCACCACAAAATTTAGATCTGATAAATTCAGTAAAGCTGCAGGATACAAAATTATCACTAAAAATGTCATTCATATTTCTATACATAAATAATGAACTAGCTGAGAAAGAAATCAAGAAGGCAATTCCACTTATAATAGCTACAAATAAAATACTCAGAAATAAATTTAACCAAGGGGGTGAGATACTTTCACGAGAAAAAATAAAATAAAATAAACTGATGAAAGAA
>NW_022301372.1:0-4012 GCF_002776525.5 Piliocolobus tephrosceles | reverse complement strand
CAGTCTGGGTGACAGAGCAAAACTCTGTCTCAAAAAAAAAAAAAAAAAAAAAAAAAAAGCAGCAGCAGCCACACACATGCAGGGCATGTTGAACCTCCACAGTGCCTTCCCTACCTTCACCTCCGTGCCTGTGATCATACCGTCCCCCAGGCCTGACAGGCTCTTCCTCAACTTCTGCAAGCCCAATGTCCACAAGTCCTTCAAGATCTGAGGCAAATGCCACCTACTTTTCAAAGCCTTCCTTGCTTCCTCCCCACCTGGCACATTCTCTCCTCTTCCTCATGACACCTTAGCTTGACTTCTTAGACCAAAGCAGGGGGTTATAAACTATGGCTCATATGCCAAACCCAGCCCTGTGGTCCATTTTTAGATGGCCCATGAGCTAAGAATGGTTTTTACATTTTTTAATGATTGGGAAAAATCAAAAGAAAAATATTTCATGACATATAGTGTTTCTTCATATATGTGTTTTTTGAGACTGGGTTTTTTCTCTGTCACCCAGGTTGGAGTGCAGTGGCACAATCATGGCTCACTGTAACCTCTGCCTCCCAGGCTCAAGTAATCCTCCCACCTCAGCCTCCCAGGTAGCTGGAACTACATGAGCACACCACCGTGGCCGGCTAACTTTTTGTATTTTTTGTTGAGACAGGGTTTTGCCATGTTGCCCAGGCTGGTCTCAAATTCCTGGGCTCAAGCAATTCTTTGTAGGAAAGGTTTGCTGAGTGCTGGACTAAAGGCTTCAGTGTGAATAAATTCACCAAGTTCATTTGTTTTTTAAAATTTATTTTAGGCTGGGCACAGTGGCTCACTCCTATAATCCCTGTACTTAGGGAGGCCGAGGCAGGTGGATCACTTGAGGTCAGGAGTTTGAGACCAGCCTGTCCAACATGATGAAACCCCATCTCTACTAAAAATACAAAAAAATTAGCTGGGCGTGGTGGTGGGCGCCTGTAATCCCAGCTACTTGGGAGGCTGAGGCAGGAGAATCGCTTGAACCCGGGAGGCAGAAGTTGCAGTGAGCCGACATCGTGCCACTGCACTCCAGCCTGGGCAACAAGAGTGAAACTCTGTCTCAAAAAAATATATATATTTTCAAATTTGTATTTATTTCTTTTTCAGAGATGGGTTCTTGCTATATTGCCCAGGCTGGTCTCCAAGTCCTGGCCTCAAGCCATCCTCACACCCCGGCCTCCCATAGTGCTGGGATTACAGGCGTGAGCCACCACACCCACCCAATGATGTTCATTTCTGAGAAGAATGTCACAGAGCACTTGGGGATGGAGGTGCCTGCAGGGAGGTGTGGGATGCCAAATACAACTCAGCAGATTGTCATCAGAAAGAAGGTCCTGGGCTGGGGTTAGGAGACGTGAGTTCTGCCCATGATGTGACCTCTAGCAGGTCACTTCTGCTTTGTGTGCCTCGGTTACCTCATCTGTACAATGAGGGGGTTGGACTGGGTGATCTAAGGGCCTGTCTAGCCCTAGGACTTAGACAGGCAGTGATCAACTGCATTGCCAGCTCCCACAGTTCTTAGCAGGCACGGTCCTGATCCTCAGAACAAAAGCTTACAGAAGGGTCCTCTGCCCAGCTGTGGTTTTCCGCTGCCCCTCCCCGCCACCGCCCGCCGTGGGCCTCCCTCACTCCACACTCACCTGCCCTGCCCCACCCTTCCCCTCTGCTGACCTTTCTGCCCTCCTCTCAGAATTCCTCTCCTTGCAAAATGAAGATGGCCTCCTCTGAAAGAGCCCTCCCCTCCCTCCAGTCGGGTGGGCTAAAATCCTCTGCTTTTTTGGGAGGGAGGCAGGGAAAGGACTTTCACCTCTCCCCAGTCTCCCAGGGCCCACAGCAGACAGGCAGTGGAGTAGGAGATAGGGCCAGCTCTCACCGCACCCCTGCTCTGCCAGCGGAAACAGCCCTTCTCTGCCACTTCCTGTCCCAGAGGTTTCAGCAGTTTCCCCTTCGGGGCCTGCTGGCCCTCCCAGCCCCGCCCCTGCCTCACACAGGTCAGGGAGTGCAGAGAGGGGAGGGCCCTGCGTGGTGAGTGGGGAGGATCCCTCACAGGAAGGCCGAGGAGACAGCTGTCTACACAAGGGGACGCCCCAGTGGCAGGTCTACCAGACTACTTTGGGCTAGGAGCAGGTACAGGCGGATGCAGTACCTGGGAGGGAGATTGGGACTCTCCTGCTACCATAAACCCTCTCCACAAACCCTCTCCTGCTACCAGATGAGTAGAAATGACTTTATCACTTTACCTAGCTGTCACCTTGAGGGATGGAGTGAGCCTGGCCTTAGAGGATTGGATAAAAAACTGGAATACAAATGCTGAGGTCAATGTCCAGGAGGGACTAGCCCAGGGTGGCTTCGAATGGAGAGACAGGTTTAATGAAGCAAGAGGATGAGAGATTAGTTCATTGGGGCAGATGACATTGAAATCAATGTCACTTCATAATTTTGCAGGGGCCTTGTCCCTAGCACCAATGGACACAGGCAACAACGGAGGGCAAAGTACAGTTGTCCCCTGGCATACTTGGGGATTGGTTCCAGGACCACCTGTGAATTCTAAAATCCACGCACACCCAAGTCCCGCAGTTGGCCTGTGGAGCCCACAAATCCAAAAAGGTGGCCCTCCCTGTACTCAGGTTTCAAATCTTGGGAATACCATTAAAAAAAAAAAAAAATCCACATATAGGCCAGGTGCAGTAGTTCACGCCTGTAATTCCAGCACTTTGGGAGGCCAAGGCAGGCGGATCACCTGAGGTCAGGAGTTCAAGACCAGCCTGGTCAACATGGTAGTGCGTGCCTATAATCCCAGTTACTTGGGAGGCTGAGGCAGGAGAATTGCTTGAACCTGGGAGGCGGAGGTTGCAGTGAGCCGAGATCGCGCCACTGCACTCCAGCCTGGGTGACAGAGCAAAACTCCGTCTCAAAAAAAAAAAAAAAAAAATCCACATATAAAGTGGATCTGTGCGGTTTAAACCCATGTTGTTCAAGGGTCAGCTGTATTATATCACATGTGGGTCAAGGGTAGAGGCATTTTCTAGGTGATGGAGCAGGAAATTCTCACATTCCATGGTGGCTGATGACTTGGTGTGGTGACTTACACTCATAAGTACCTCCCAGGTGCTGTTGCAAGGTGGGGCTCCTAGCCGTAGGGCTGTGTGCCTGTGAGGTTATTGTACAGGCTGGTGACCCACTCAGTGAGACCCTCCCAAGGCCATGGGTCAGAACAGCTATAAGCAGCCTGAGGCTTTGGACCTCTCTGCCCAGTTGGCAGTCCTCCTGGGGACAGGCCAGAACTACGTGATGCTGACTCTAGAAGCCTTGCTGCCTGATTCGGGGACCTCGTGGTGAATGGACACAATCGTCTTGGTTTCCCCGTGGTCATATTGTTCCCTGAGATTCAAGCAGCTGTGCAAGAAGCTAAGGGGATTCCTACAAATGATGGTTCTGGATGGGCCTGCAAAAAAAAAAAAAAAAAAAAAAATGGCTGGGAAGGTGAGCTTGATAACTCTCTCAGCTCGGAGGCCATATTCTTGTATCTTTGGCCAAGAACCCTGCCCAGCCAGGCCTCCTGGCATGAGACCAGGGACCAGGCGCGGTGGCTCACGCCTGTAATCCCAACACTTTGGGAGGACGAGGTGGGTGAATCACTTGAGGTCAGGAGTTCAAGACCAGCCTGGCCAACATAGACACCCCATCGCTACTAAAAATACAAAAGTTGATCGGGTGTGGTGGCTCACATCTGTAATTCCAGACTTTGGGAGGCCAAGGCGAGTGGATCACGAGGTCAGGAGTCCGAGACCAGCCTGGTCAATATGGTGAAACTCCATCTCTACTAAAAATACAAAAATTAGCCAGGCGTGGTGGTGCAAACCTGTAGTCCCAGCTACTCAGGAGGCTGAGGCAGAAGAATCACTTGAACCCAGGAGGCAGAGGTTGCAGTGAGCTGATTTCACAGCACTGTACTCCAGCCTGGGCGACAGAGTAAGATTCTGTCTCAAAAACAAACAAA
>NW_022301371.1:4533-10623 GCF_002776525.5 Piliocolobus tephrosceles | reverse complement strand
GGCAGAAAAATTGCTTGAACCTGGGAGGCAGAGGTTGCAGTGAGCCAGGATAGTGCCATTGCACTGCAGCCTGGGCTACAAGAGTGAAACTCTGTCTCAAAAAAAAAAAAAAAAAAAAAAAATTGTTTTAAAGCCCCAGAGAACAACCAAAACAGGCAATCAGAGTTGATGCAACCCTTCAAAGAAGAGACACAAACTAGGTGAGATGTGCATCTAACTGATTTTTCCTCTCAAGACATTTTCTTTTTCTTTTTCTTTTTTTTTTTTTTGAGACAGGGTGTCTTCTCTCTGTTGCCCATGCTGGAGTGTAGTGGTGCAATCTCGGTTCACCACAGCCTTGACCTCCCTGGGCTAGGATAATCCTCTCAGCTGAGCCTCCCAAGTAGCTGGGACTACAAGTATGTATCACCATGCCCAGCTAATGTTTTGTAGAGACAAGGTGTCACTATGTTGCCGAGGCTGGTCTTGAACTCCTGACCTGAAGAGATCCTCCTGCCTCAGCCTCCCAAAGTGCTGGGATCACAGGCGTGAGCCTCTGGGCCCGGCTCTCTCAGGGCATTTTCAAGTCCACACAGCACATGGGGAGTGAAGCTAAAGCAGAAAGCAAGCTGACAGCTTAGAGATCAGCATTTATAGCTGCCACAGTGGCTGGAAATTGAGGAGGGAAAACATGGAAAATAGGGAGCCTCAAAAGAGGAGCCACAAAGTTGGTATACAGGTTCCCCTTATGTCTTTGGCTGAGTTCTGAAGGGCATATGTGTGGGATGACTCCAAGGAGCCCAAGGGGAAAGCAAGAACTAAACACCAAAAGACCTAAACACAGATTTTAGCAAATTGCCCAGTGACAGGAGGCAGTTTAAGAGTTCAAGGTCCTGGCTGGGCGTGGTGGTTCAGGCCTATAATACCAGAACTTTGGGAGGGCAAGGCAGGCAGATCACTTGAGGTCAGGAGTTTAAGACCAGCCTGGCCAACATGGTAAAACCTCATCTTTACTAAAAATACAAAAAAAATTAGCCGGGTGTGGTGACGGGCACCTGTAGTCCCAGCTACTCGGTGGGCAGGTAGTTGGGACTACAGGTAGAGTTGCAGTGAGCTGAGATCATGCCACTGCACTCCAGACTGGGCAACACAGCAAGGCTCTGTCTTTAAAAAAAAAAAAAGAGTTCAAGATATGCCAAGTTAGAGGAGCTTGTCAAATACCTTGAGCTTTCCACTGAAACCCCAAAGGACCATGCCTCAGGAGTGAAGACCATTTCCCAGGACTAAGGACAAAACTCAAGTAGGCCTACCCTTAAAAAGCCTAAAACCAAGCCTTTCAGGGAACAAGGTGATCTGCCAGTAATTTAACTGAATGCCAAAACAAAATTCTACATTCTTCAACAGAAGACAAGAGAATCCAGAGTTTCTACCACTGCCATCCACAGTATCCAGTATACAACCAAAAATTACTAGACATGTGAAGAAGCAGCAAACATGACACTTATCAAGAAGAAAAAAAAAAAACAGCAGAAGCAGATTCACAGACAACTCTCATGTTGGAATTACCAAGCAAAGATTTGCTATAAATATGTTAAGGAATTTACAGGAAAAGATGGGTATCATGGGCAAAGACATAGGGAATCTGAATTTTAGAAGAAGTATGGAAACTCTAAAAAGGAGCCCAGTAGAAATCTTAGTACTGAAATAAGACAATAGCTGAAATTTTAAAAATTATTGAATAAGATAAATAGCAGATTAGACACTGCAGAAGAAAATCTTCGTAAACTTGAAGAGAGGCCAATTGTTATTAACCAAAGTGAAGCACAGAGAGAAAAAAAAAAGACGGGGGAAAAAAATTATCAGAGCCTCAATGACCTGTGGAACAATATCAAGCAATTAGACTAATATACATGTATGTGGAGTCTCAGAGGAGAGAAGATACAGAATATGGCTAAAAGATAATTGATGAGTTTCCAAATTTGATTAAAACAAGAAGCTTAGCAAGCCCCAAGTAACATAAAACACATACACACACATGGCCCATCATAGCCAAACTGCTGAGAAACAAAGATAGAAAATTCTTAAAAGTATCCAAAACAAAAAGACATGTTACATAGGGTAAAAAACAGTAAAAGAGAATCACAGTTATGGTCTGAATGTTTATATCCACCTTCCAAATTTATGTGTTGAAATCCTAACCCCCAAAGTGATGGTATTAGGAGATAGAGACTTTCAGAGGTGCTTAGGTCATGAGAGTGGATGATCAAGAATGGGATTAGTGGCCGGGCACAGTGGCCCATGCCTGTAATCCTAGCACTTTCAGAGGCCCAGGTGGGTGGATCGCTTGAGCCCAGGAGTTTGAGACCAGTCTGGGCAACATGGCAAAACCCTGTCTCTACCAAAAAATACAAAAATTAGCTATGTGTGGTGGCATGTGCCTATAGTCCCAGCTACTTGGGAGGCTGAGGTGGGAGGATCGCTTGAGCCCAGGATACAGAGGTTGCAGTAAGTGGAGATCATGCCACTGAATTCCTGCCTGGGCCACAGAGCCAGACCTTGTCTTTAAAAAAAAAAAAGGGCGGGGCGGGGGGGGATTAGTGCCCTTTAAGCACTGAATGAAAAGCAAAATCTGGCAACCTAGAATTCTGTCTCTCTCCAGTGAAAATATCTTCAGAAATGAAGGGCAATAGAGATACTTTCAGGTAAACAAAATCTGAGAAAATTCTTCTCCAATCTGCAGATCTTCTGCACAAAAAATGAAGACATTCTTCAGTCTGAAGGAAAATGCTGGTAGATGAAAATTAGGTCTACAAGAAGGAATAAAGAGCGATGAAAAAGCAATGGAAATGGTAAGTATGCTACTAAATATAAAAGACTACTGGCCGGGCATGGTGACTCACCCCTGTAATCCCAGCGTTTTGGGAGGCCAGGGCAGGCGGATCACGAGGTCAGGAGATCGAGACCATCCTAGCTAACAAGGTGAAACCCCATCTCTACTAAAACTACAAAAATTAGCTGGGCATGGTGGCAGGCGCCTGTAGTCCCAGCTACTTGGGAGGCTGAGGCAGGAGAATGGCGTGAACCCAGGAGGTGGAGCTTGCAGTGAGCCAAGACTGCGCCACTGCACTCTAGCCTGGGCAACAGAGTGAGACTCCATCTCAAAAACAAAAACAAAAAAAAAGAGTTGAATCGGCAAACAAATGATATGGCCATACAATGGAATATCACTCAGCAATCAAAAGGAATGACTATTGGACAGTTCGCAAAAGAAGATGTACAAATGGTCAAGAAACATGAAAAAATGCTTGGCCAGGCACGGAGGCTCACGCCTGTAATCCCAGCACTTTGGGAGGCTGAAGCGAGTGGATCACAAGATCAGGAGTTCAAGACCAGCCTGGCCAACATGGTGAAACCCTGTCTCTAATGAAAATACAAAAATTAGTCAGGCGTGGTGGCCTGTGCCTGTAATCCCAGCTATTTGGGAGACTGAGGCAGGAGAATTGCTTGAACCCAGGAGGCAGAGGTTGCAGTGAGCTGAGATCACACTACTGCACTCCAGCCTGGATGACAGAGTGAGACTCTGTCTCAGGAAAAAAAGAAAAAAGAAAAAATGTTCATCACTAAGGATCAGGGAAATGCAAATCAAAACCATAATGCAAAACCACCTTGCTTCTGCAAGAATGGCCATAATCAATAAATCAAAAAATAGTAGATGTTGGTGTGGATGTGGTGAACAAGGAACACTTCTACACTGCTGGTGGAAATGTAAACTAGTACAACCACTATGGAAAACAGTGTGGAGATTCCTTAAATACCTAAAAGTAGAACCATTTGATCCAGCAATCCCACTACTGGGTGTCTACCCAGAGAAAAAGAAGTCATTATATGAAAAAGATACTTGCACACACATGTTTATAGCAGCATAATTTGCAATTGCACAAATATGGAACCAGCCCAGATGTCCATCAGTTAACAAGTGGATAAAGAAACTGTGGTATATATATGTGATGGAATACTACTCAGCCATAAAAAGGAATAAATTAATGGCATTCACAGCAACCTGGATGGGATTGGAGACTATTATTCTAAGTGAAGTAACTGAGGAATGGAAAACCAAACACCATATGTTCTCACTCATAAGTGAGAGCTAAGCTATGAGGATGCAAAGGCATGAGAATGATACAATGGATTTTGGGGACTCAGAGGGAAAGGGTGGGAAGGGGGTGAGGGATAAGACTATAATTTGGTTTCTGTGTTTGTTGCTCAGGTGATGAGTGCACCAAAATATCACAGATCACCACTAAAGAACTTACTCATGTAACCAAATACCACCTGTTTCCAAAAACCTATGGAAATTTTAAAAAATGAAAGAGAAAAAAATAATGTTAAAATTGCCAAAAAAAGGAATGACTGTTGATACCTGCAACATGGATGAATCGTGATAATTCTGCCGAGTGAAAGGAGCCAGACCAAAAAAAAGAAAGAGTATATACTGTGTGATTCCACTTACATAAAATTCTAGAAACTGCAAACTAATCTATAGTAACAGAAAGATCAGGGGTTGCCTGGGGATGAGTAGGGAGGCAGAGAAGGGTAGGAGGAAGAGGTTATAATGGGGCATGATTCTTGGGGGTGATGGATATGTTCATTATCTTGATTGTGGTGATAGTTTCATGAGGGTACACTTTAAATATGAATTGTATGTATGTAGGTATGTCTTATATATATGACTATACAGAATGTAAAAAATAACTCCTACAAATGAATAATGAAAAGACAATTAAGTAAAAATGGGTGATTGCTTTCACTTTGCCAGTGAAGAAAAAGAATAAAATTTTTAAAAATTTATTTTAAAAAATGGATAAAAGACTTGAATGCTTAACAAAAGAATAGGCCGGGTGCGGTGGCTCACGCCTGTAATCCCAGCACTTTGGGAGGCCGAGGTGGGCAGATCACCTGAGGTCAGGGGTTCGAGAACAGCCCGGCCAACATGGCAAAACCCTATCTCTGCTAAAAATACAAAAATTAGCCAGACGTGGTAGAGGGTGCCTGTAATCCCAGCTACTCAGGAGGCTGAGGCAAGAGAATCACTTGAACCCAGGAGGCAGAGGCCACAGTGAGCTGAGATGTCACCACCACACTCCATCCTGGGTGAGAGTGAAACCTTGTCTCGAAAAAAAAAAAAAGAATATATTACATGGCCATTAAGCACATGAAAAGGTGCTCAGTGTCATTAGCCATCAGAGAAATGCAAATTAAAACTACAGTGAGATTTCCCTACACATTCACTAGAATGCTAAAATTCAAAAGACTGATAACCCCAGATGTTGATGAGGATGGAGAACAACTAGATTCTTTCGCATAGTTGATGGGAGTGTAAAATAGTTCCATAGCTTTGTAAAAGTTTGGCAATATCTATTAAAGCTAAACATATGCCTATCATGTGACTCAGCAATTCCACTCCTAGGTATTTGCCCAAGAAAAATGAAAAAAAAAAAAAAAGTCCACAGAAAGACTATAGAAGAATGTTCAGAAAGGCTAATTTATAATTGATAAAAAGTAGAAATTACCCAACAGTAGAATGGAGAAATAAATTATAATTTACTTGTAGAGTAGAATACTACTCAGCAATAAAAGGAAGAAACTACAAGCAATAAAAACATGTTAAAAGAAACTTGAGGCCGGGCGCGGTGGCTCAAGCCTGTAATCCCAGCACTTTGGGAGGCCGAGACGGGTGGATCACCAGGTCAGGAGATCGAGACCCTCCTGGCTAACACAGTGAAACCCCGTCTCTACTAAAAATACAAAAAATTTGGCCGGGCGCGGTGGCTCAAGCCTGTAATCCCAGCACTTTGGGAGGCCGAGACGGGCGGATCATGAGGTCAGGAGATCGAGACCATCCTGGCTAACACGGTGAAACCCCGTCTCTACTAAAAATACAAAAACTAGCTGGGCGAGGTGGCGGGCGCCTGTAGTCTCAGCTACTCGGGAGGCTGAGGCAGGAGAATGGCGTAAACCCGGGAGGCGGAGCTTGCGGTGAGCAGATCGGCCACTGCACTCCAGTCCGGGCGACAGAGCAAGACTCTGCCTCAAAAAAAAAAAAAAAAAAAA
>NW_022301371.1:0-4433 GCF_002776525.5 Piliocolobus tephrosceles | reverse complement strand
ACCCAGGAGGCAGAGGTTGCGGTGAGCTGAGATCCGGCCACTGCACTCTAGCCTGGGCGACAGAGCAAGACTCCGTCTCAAAAAAAAAAAAAAAAAAAAAAAGAAACTTGACACAAAAGAAACCTACTATACAATGACATTTTTTTTTCTTTTTTTTTTCAAAGATGGAGTATCACTCCGTCACCCAGGTTGGAGTGGTGCAATCTCACCTCACCGCAACCTCCGCCTCCCAGGTTCAAGCGATTCTCCTGCCTCAGCCTCTTGAGTAGCTGGGATTACAGGCATGCGCTACCATGCCCAGCTAATTTTGTATTTTTAATAGAGGTGGGGTTTCACCATGTTGCCCAGGCTGGTGTGAACTCCTGAGCTCAGGTGATCTGCCCACAAAGCCTCCCAAAGTGCTGGGATTACAGGCATGAGCCACCGAGCCCGGCCTCTGAGGCCTCTTTTATGAGGGCACTAATTCCATTCGTGAGGGTTACACTCTCAGGACCTAATCCCCTCCTAAAGGCCCCACCTCCTAATACCATCATCTTGGGGAGTTGGATTCAATATATGAATTGGGTGGGGAATGGGGGTCACAAACATTCAGACCATAGCATGTGTTCTGGCTCCCCAGCACCATTTAAGCACTCTTTCTACATTTAGGGAATTTCCAACATCGTAAGTCCTGCCTCCTCACGATGGAAGCCAGAAACTTTCTTTCTCAACTCCCTTTGCAGTTAGGGCTCAGGCATGTGACATAGCCTTGTCAATCAGACACCCAGTGAGACTTGGATTCAGAAGTAGGTACCAGGCAGAAACCAATGTCTGGCCAGAATGGTGGCAGAGGCTTTTAGGCTTGCATTTCTGGCACCCAGTACCCAACATGATTCCCTGGAGCTGCCAGGTATGGCCACCAATGCCAGTGACCACAGGGTTTTTGCTGGAGCTGGGCACTTCCTGGTTTGGGCATTGCTCTGGGCAGTGTGGCCTCTAGTAGGAAGCCTGAGAATACCTAATGTCCCTAAGTAAACTCCTTGACTTCGACTACCTAGAGTAGATGCTTTGCAACAAGAGTCCTGAGCAATATCCTGAATCAGACAGGCTCCCTTAATCTCTCTAGAACCATCTCCCTCTTCCTGGCCTCTCCTCTTTTCCTGAAGAACCACGTGATGCAATGGCAGGATCTTGGCTCACTGCAACCTCCACCTCCCGGGTTCAAGCGATTCTCCTGCCTAGTCTCCCAAGTAGCTGGGACTACTGGCATGCACCACCATGCCCAACTAATTTTTGTATCTTTAGTAGAGATGGGGTTCCACCATGTTGACCAGGCTGGTCTTGAACCATCTGGTCAAGTGATCCGCTCTCCTCAGCTTCCCAAAGTGCTGGGATTACAGGCATGAGCCACTCCACCCGGCCAATGACCTCTTCACCTTAGCAGAGAAAACAACTCAAATTGAGGACCATGCAGCACCCCTTAACCAAAAGGAAACTGCTCCCCATTCACTGACAGGAAATACATAACATCAGATCAAACACTGTTTAGGACATCCCTGGTTTTGCTGAATCCAAATGAAAAAATAGCCTCTCCCAGAATCAGCAGTGAGCATTCCAGAAACAAGTCTCCTTGGCTATTCAGAGCTGAGTTCCATGGGAATACCTTGGCCAGAAAAACATTTACCAAATTAAAAATAAAGATTACAGTTTGTGAAAAGAGAAGGTGAAACTCATTTGGCAGTTGCTTAGCAATTTCTCTTCTTGCACCGGTATTTTGGGTAAGGATCCATCTGGAAATTGGAAAAAGGCTTCAGTGCTTTTTATCCCAGTGTGAGGTAGGGAGGGGAAGATGAGAAATAAATGTAGCAGGACTGCCCTGGGCTCATGACAGGTCCCTACTCAGCCAGCCTCTGTCATCACTCCGGGATTCACATGCAAGGCTTTCCAGAACATTCAGTATTAAAATACCCCGAGGGCACAGCCTCTTGACCTAGTTCTCTCATAAACTCTGAGGACACTAACTCTCATCCCTGTTCTCTCATACGGCTTTAAAAAAAAAAAAAAATCCTCAGGCTGGGCGCAGTGACTCACGCCTGTAATCCCAGCACTTTGGGAGGCCAAGGCAGGCGGATCACCTGAGGTCAGGAGTTCGAGACCAGCCTGACCAACATGGTGAAACCCTGTCTCCACTAAAAATACAAAAAATTAGCTGGGTGTGGTGGTGGTCGCCTGTAATCCCAGCTACTCAGGAGGCTGAGGCAGGAGAATCACTTGAATCCAGGAGGTAGAGGTTGTAGTGAGCTGAGATCGCACCACTGCACTCCAGCCTGGGCGACAGAGTGAGACTCCGTCTCAAAAAAACAAAAAACAAACAAACAAAAAAAACTCAGACAACCTCTCTCAGTTTCCTCATCTGTAATGTGTAGACAGTTATGGGGACAGATGTGTCTCGTTGCTTGACGTAGCTGTGAAAACACTGGCCCAAGCTAGGTGTGGGCTCTATGAACCATTCTTTTCACAGGATTAAACCTCATCAAGGCACAAATCCTTCAAAGACCATGCGGAGGCCAGGTGCAGTGGCTCATGCCTGTGATCCCAGCACTTTGGGAAGCCAAGGTGGGAGGATCACTTGAGCCCAGAAGTTCAGGATGAGCCTGGGCAACATGGCAAGACCTCATCTCTACAAAAAATACGAAAATTAGCCAGGTATGGTGATGCACACCTGTACTCCTAGCTACTTGGGAGGCTGAGGTGGGAAGATTGCTTGAGCTGGGGACGTCGAGGCTGCAGTGAGCTGTGCCTGTGACACTGCACTCCAACCTAGGCGATGGAGTGAGATCCTGTCTTAAAAAAGGATCAGCTGGGCGCGGTGGCTCACACCTGTAATCCCAGCACTTTGGGAAGCCAAGGTGGGCGGATCACAAGGTAAGGAGTTCAAGACCAGCCTGGCCAATATGGTGAACCCTGTCTCTACTGAAAATATAAAAATTATTCAGGCGTGGTGGTGTGCACCTGTAGTCCCAGCTACTCGGGAGGCTGAGGGAGAAGAATAACTTGAACCTGGGAGGCGGAGGTTGCAGTGAGCTGAGATCGTACCACTGCACTCCGGCCTGGGCGACAGAGACTCCATCTCAAAATAAAAAAAAAGGACTATGTGGAAATCTGCCCTAGAATGGAAAGCATGACACCAGTTGTCAGAATACTGAAGTTATTACTCGGGGTAGGCTGCAAAGAGGGGTCTGGAGTCTAGGATGGTTCATTTCTAAGGCTGAACATTAGAATCGCCTTGTGGAGCTTTGAAAACTCACAGCACCCACGCCATACATCAGATCAATTACATCAGAATCTTCAGGGGTGGGATCAGGCATTGGTATGTTTAAAGCTCCACAGGTGATTACAATATGCAGCCAAAGTCGAAAATCAAGGGTCTAGATGCACCAGTTTTATAAAAATGGGATTCATCTGTGTGATATAAAGAATCACGAAGTGTAATGTAGAGTTACTATATGACCTAGCAATTCCATGCCTAGGCATATACCTAGAGGACTTGACAGCAAGGTCTCAAAGAGACAGTTGCACATGCATGTTCACAGCAGCATTATTCACAACAGCCCAAGGTAGAAACAGCAAATGTCCATCAGTCAATGGATGGATAAGCAAATGTGACATAGCTATACAACGGAGTATTATTTGGCCTTAAAAAGGAATGAAGGCCTGGCACAGTGGCTCATGCCTATAATCCCAACACTTTAAGAGGCCAAGGCAGGCAGATTGCTTGAGTCCAGGAGTTCAAGACCAGCGTGGGCAACATGGTGAAACTCCATCTCTACTAAAAATATAAAAATTAGCTGGGCTTGGTGGAGAAGCGTGCCTGTAGTGCCAGCCACTTGGGGGGTTGAGGCAGGAGAATCTCTTGAGCCTGGGAGGTCCAGGCTGCAGTGCGCTGTGATCATGGCACTGCACTCCAGCTTGGGTGACAAAGCAAGACCCTGTCTCAAAAACAAACAAAAAAAAGGAATGAAGGACTGACACATGCTACAACATGGATGGACCTCCAAAATATGCTGAGTGACAGAAGCCAGTCATACAAGGCCACATACTTTATGATTCCCTTTATAGGAAATGTCCAGAATATGCCAATCCATAAAGACACAAAGTAGATTAATGGTTGTCAGGGGCTGAGGAGAGGGAAGAATGGGGAGTGACTGCTTAATAGACATGGGGTTTCCTTTTGGGGAGACTAAAATGTCTTGGAACTAGGTAGAGGCGATGGTTGCGCAACATTGAGAATGTGCTAGATGCCACCAAATTGTACACTTTAAGATGGTTAATGGGCTGGGTGCAGTGGCCCATGCCTATAATCCCAGCACTTTGGGAGGCCAAGGCGGGTGGATCACCTGAGGTCAGGAGTTTGAGACCAGCCTGGTCAACATGGTGAAACCCTGTCTCTACTA
>NW_022301370.1:7106-9474 GCF_002776525.5 Piliocolobus tephrosceles | reverse complement strand
TGAGACGGGTGGATCACTTGAGGTCAGGAGTTCAAGACCAGCCTGGCCAACATGGTGAAATCCTGTATCTACTAAAAATACACACACACACACACACACACACACACACACACACACACACACAAATTAGCCTAGCGTGGTGGCAGGTACCTGTAATCCCAGCTACTTGGGAGGCTGAGGCATGAGAATTACTTCAGCGCAGGAGGTGGAGGTTGCAGTGGGCTGAGGTTATACCACTGTACTCCAGCCTGGGCTACAGAGTGAGAATCAGTCTCAAAAAAAAAAAAAAAAAGTGATTTCATAATCAACATAGGAACATAGGACTATGGCAAGTTATCTTGAATGCAAGTTTTGGAGGTTATGACACTACAGAAAAAACTTCCAAGACTTCCATAGAGAGCTGAAATATTCATCAATTTCAGTCAAATAGTAGTTAACTCATGAGCTGAACTAATAGAAGACTGAAATCATCCTTTAATGACTTTTTGCTTAAAACGTTGTTTGTCCTTTATTTTTCAGAGCCAAGAAAACTTCTTTTGAGTAATTTACAGCTTTTAACAATTGAGTAAAGTGTACTCCTGTGAACAATATTGGGAGCATATTTCTCTTCTCTCTACCTGATTTCTCCCAAATTTGGAAAATAGTGTTGAGTTTTCTTTTTTTTTTTTTTCTCTTGAGATGGAGTCTCACTCTGTTGCCCAGGCTGGAGTGCAGTGGCATGATCTCGGCTCACTGCAAGCTCCGCCTCCTGGGTTCATGCCATTCTCCTGCCTCACTCTCCCAAGTAGCTGGGACTACAGGCGTCCGCCACCACGCCCAGCTAAGTTTTTGTATTTTTAGTAGAGATGGGGTTTCAGTGCGTTAGCCAGGACGGTCTTGATCTCCTGACCTCGTGGTGTGCCTGCCTCGGCCTCCCAAAGTGCTGGATTACAGGCGTGAGCCACTGTGCCTGGCTTTTTTTTTTTTTTTGAGATGGAGTTTTACTCTTGTTGCCCAGTGCAATGGCGCGATCTCGGCTCACTGCAACCTCCGCCTCCCGGGTTCAAGCGATTCTCCTGCCTCAGCCTCCTGAGCAGCTGGGATTACAGGCATGTGCCACCATGCTCGGCTTATTTTTGTGTTTTTAGTAGAGATGGGATTGCTCCATGTTGGTCAGGCTGGTCTCGAACTCTGGACCTCAGGTGATCCACCCACCTCAGCCTCCCGAAGTGCTAGGATTACAGGTGTGAGTCACTGGGCCTGGCCTAGTATTGAGTATTCTTAACTTAATGCAGTATAAATATTTGCATAAGAGTAATAATAATCTGTTTTTGGTGTTTTTATTTATTTTTATTTTTGTTTTTTTTTAAACAGGACACAGTTGGAGACACTGGTTATTCTACCGAGGTTTTGACTGGAATGGCATATCACATACAGACTCATTTAAGGAATCAAAGTTGATATGTAGAGCCAAAAAAAGCCCCTTCCAAATGCTAGCTTCATACCTTGTCTACTCAGTTCCAGTACAGGTTCCTGACCTGTGGTAAGTAAAGAGTGTCACTTTGCCGGGTGTGATGGCTCACGCCTGTAATTCCAGCACTTTGGGAGGCTGAGGCGGGAGGATCACCAGGTCAGGAGTTCAAGATTAGCCTGACAAACATGGTGGAACCTTGTCTTTATTAAAAGCAAAAAAATTAGCCGGGCATTGTAGCTAGCGCCTGTAATTCCACCTATTTAGGAGGCTGAGGCACGATAATCGCTTGAACCCGGCAGGCGGAGGTTGCAGTGAGCCAAGATTGTGCCATTGCACTCTAGCCTGGGCGACAGAGCGGGACACAGTCTCAAAAAAAAAAAAAAAAAAAAAAAAGTGTCACCTTCTGACAGGCCCAAAAGACCCAGGTTTTCTTGGGATCTCAAGGTTAGGAATTCACCAAGTGAATACAGGTACTTGCAGGCACAGGGTGCCTTAA
This sequence comes from Piliocolobus tephrosceles, assembly GCF_002776525.5. Taxonomy (NCBI): domain Eukaryota; kingdom Metazoa; phylum Chordata; class Mammalia; order Primates; family Cercopithecidae; genus Piliocolobus; species Piliocolobus tephrosceles. Next base: position 7,525 of record NW_022301370.1, on the reverse strand, counting down.
GGCATTGAAGTCAAATTTGAGATTCCTTATGGAATAAAGTTCCAGCAGAGTTCTTTCAGAAAAAGAAAAAGAGGAGCCTGTACAGCAAATAATTGTTTTTGCTGACTGTATGCAAATAGTCTGGCTAAGTATAATAAGACTAAGACTTATTTTTCAAATTAATTTATCCTATGATTTGGCTTTAGTGAAAACAGGAACTGAAGAGAGAGAAGTTTGTTTCAAAATAAACTATAGTTCACATGTTATTAGATTCTAGTCTTGCCTATGTTTTTCAATTGTTATTATTTTCTACAGTGTGAACTAAATTCTTTTTTTCGTTTTCTTTTTTTTTTTTTTTTTTTTAGGTGGGTTTTTCCTTTTTTTTCCCCGGGCGGGGGGGGGTGGCCATGATTTTGGCTCCCCACCCCCCCCACATCCCA
>NW_022301370.1:0-7006 GCF_002776525.5 Piliocolobus tephrosceles | reverse complement strand
GCCATTCTCCTGCCTCAGCCTCCCGAGTAGCTGGGACTACAGGCGCCAGCCACCTCGCCCGGCTAGCTTTTTTGTATTTTTTAGTAGAGACGGGGTTTCACCGTGTTAGCCAGGATGGTCTCGAACTCCTGACCTCGTGATCCGCCCGTCTCGGCCTCCCAAAGTGCTGGGATTACAGGCTTGAGCCACCGCGCCCGGCAATTTTGTATTTTTAGTAGGCAGGGTTTCTCCATGTTGGTCAGGCTGGTCTCGAACTCCCGACCTCAGGTGATCTGCCCACCTCGGCCTCCCAAAGTGCTGGGATTACAGGCGTGAGCCACTGCACCTCGCCTGGACTAAACTCTATTAATAATATTTGTCCAGCTACAAGTCTGCAAAATATTGTTTTCAATTTTCTTCTTTCTTTTCTTCTCCCACTTTTCTTGATTAGAAATCACTGAAAACTAAGCTGTGCTTTCTTAAGGCCCTGCAGACTGAAGCTAGACAAGTGAAACTTTAGAAGAAAATAACAACAACCGGTTTATATATATATAGCGACTTTCATACCTGCCTATTGATGTATGGACTTCAGAGTAATATCACCTATATCAGTTTTCCAGAATTGTTTTTTGTTTGTTGTTTTTTTACTTTCCTTCCCCTGTTTTCTCCTTATAGAATGTGAGACTTTACAACCTGCTAAAAATGAGCTTTCCTAATAACTTGGGACCTACCCATCTAGGAATGAATCACCCTAGCCACAAGAGATTAAAAAACAAAAACAAGAACAAAAAAAAAAAAAAAACAGAGACCAGAGACTCATTTTCTTCTAGAATGCTTTCTCCAAAAGGTTTTAAAATGAAAAAGAGGCTGGTCACAGTGGCTCACACCTGTAATCCCAGCACTTTGGGAGGCTGAGGCGGGCGGATCACCTGACGTCAGGAGTTCGAGACCAGCCTGAACAACATGGCGAAACCCCACCTCTACTAAAGATACAAAGAAGTAGCGGGGCCTGGTGGTGCGTGCCTGTATTCCCAGCTACTCGGGAGGCTGAGGCAGAATTACTTGAACCTGGGAGGCGGAGGCTTCAGTGAGCAGAGATCATGCCATTGCACTCCAGCCTGGGCAACAGAGTGAAACTCTGTCTCAAAAAAATAAAATAAAATAAATAAAATAAAATATAGCTACAAAGATAAGAAGCTACATACCTCCCTCACTATCTCCCCACAAGGAAATTCCTTGTGGACAAAGGACAGAGGGAACACACAGTCAACCGTCTGCTCACATGAGACAAATACATATGTGATTGCTTTCTTTGTCCTGTTGTTTCACTAAGTCAGACTAAAGCATAAGTGACTATTCCTGTAAATCACGTGTCCATTGAAAGGCTAATCAGAATCTCAGTGCAATCATTTGTCTCTTATCTATGACCTGGAAGTCCCCTCCCTGCTTCAAGTTGTCCCACCTTTCTGGGTGAACCAATGTACCTCTTACATATATTGATTGATGTCTCATGTCTCCCTAAAATGTATAAATCAAACTGTCCCCAAACCACCTTGGGCATGTGTTGTCAGAAGTCTGTGTCATGGGTGTGTCCTAGGCCTTGGCAACATAAACTTTCGACATTGGTTGAGACCTGTCTCTGAGGCTCTTGATTTTCGGAAGTATATGTCAAAATCTTTCTGTGATTAAGAAAATATCCTTTAAATTTCTTGTGAATGCCAGGCACAGTATCTCACAGCTGTAATCTCAGTGCAATGGGAGGCTGAGGGTGGCGGTTTGCCAAAACTCAGGAGTTTAAGACCAGCCTGGATAACATGGTGAAACCACATCTCTACCAAGAATACAAAAATGTAGCTGGATGTCATGGCTTGTGTCTGTAGTCCCAGCTCTCAGGAGGCTCTGTTGGGAGGATCAGTGGAACCTGTGAGGTTAAGCCTACAGTGAGCTGAGATCTTGCCACTGCCTTAGAGCCTGAAAGAGAGTGAGACCCTGTCTCAAACAAAACAAAACAAAAAACCAAAAAAAAAGTAGTTTCTACTTAAAATTTTGAAAAAATTCTAGGCCATGCGTGGTGGCTAATGCCTGTAATCCCAGCACTTAGGGAGGCTGAGGCAGGTGGATCACCTGAGGTCAGGAGTTTGAGACAAGCCTGGCCAACATGGCAAAAACCCATCTTTACTAAAAATAAAAAATAAAAAAATTAGTTGGGCATGGTAGCAAGCATCTGTAATCCCAGCTACTTGGGAGGCTGAGGCAGGGACAATTGCTTGAACTAGGGAGGTGGAGGTTGCAGTGAGCCAAGATCATGCCACTGCACTGAAGCCTGGACAACAGACTGAGACTCTGTCTCAAAAAAAAAAAAAAAAAACTTATTAATTTGCATTTCTCATACAATGATGTTACAGAAGATATGTCAAAATCTTTCTGTGATTCAGAAAATATTCTTTTAAATTTTTTGTGAATCAGCATGACCATGTTGCTTCCTGGATATTTTTGGAAGCAAGAAAATTTCCAATATACCAAATGAAATTGTGATTTTCAGTTATAATCAGCTTCTCATCTACTGTTCTGAGGTTCAAAAGAAGCTTCACAATTAACTCATTTTTTTGCATGAGATCATAGAGGTTCAGATTCAAAGTTCATTTTTGGGAACGTAGCTACTTAGCAATATTTCACAATACCAAATTATAATGATGTGAGAGAAAAGCATACTTCCTATTAAATGCTAAGTTGGGGATTGTCATAGAATTATTGCCAGTAGAAATGAGGCTATTTAAAATTGGATAATTGAGTTGTATTTTCTTCAGCGTTCATATGAAAGAAAATAACCTGTCTGCCACATATTTTTAGAAATATTGCAAAATTAATTTTCTTTTTTTTTTTTTTGTATATTTAGTAGAGATGAGGTTTCACTGTGTTAGTCAGGATGGTCTCAATCTCCTGACCTCGTGATCCACCCGCCTCGGCCTCCCAAAGTGCTGGGATTACAGGCATGATACACCGCGTCCAGCCTTTTTTTTCCTGAGATGGAGTTTTGCTCTTGTTGCCCGAGCTAGAGTTCATAGGCACCATCTGGGCTCACTGCATCCTCTACCTCCCAGGTACAAGTGATTCTCCTGCCTCAGCTTCCTGAGTAGCTGAGCTTACAGGCAGCCGCCACCACACTCAGCTAATTTTTGTATTTTTAATAGAGACAGGGTTTCACCAAGTTGGCCAGGCTGGTCTCGAACTCCTGACCTCAGGTGATCCACCCACCTTGGCCTCCCAAAAGTGTTGGCATTATAGGTGTGAGCCATCTTGCCCGTCCCAGACTCTTTCAAATAAATAGGCTGGGCGCGGTGGCTCACGCTTGTAATCCCAGCACTTTGGGAGGCCAAGGTGGGTGGATCATGACGTCAGCAGTTCGAGACCAACCTGACCAACATGGAGAAACCCGGGCTCTACTAAAAACACAAAAATTAGCTGGGTGTGGGGGTGCCCACCTGTAGGCCTAGCTACCTGGGGGGCTGAGGCAGGAGAATAGATTGCAGAGGTTGTGGAAACAAATAACATGTGTAAGGAAAAGCTATGTAACATCTACTTTTCAAAAGTTATTGCTTGTTATTTAGAGTATAAATTGGTGATCTAACTTATCACTGAACCTGAAACTGCCTTTGCAAAATCATTAGAGAAATCTAACGTAATTGTTGCATCTAACCACGCAAGCTGTGTTTCTTCATTCCTGGACGTTGGTCCAGCTACATATGAGAGGAATTTAGTTTATAGCTATGACTTTCAAGCAAGGATGATAGTTGACCCTCCCCAAAGTGACCTTCTTGGGTGACTGAAACCAACTTTGTAAGACTAATGAAAGGCACAAGGGTCAGGCGTGGTGGTTCACGCCTGTAATTCTAGTGTTTTGGGAGGCTGAGGTGGGAGGATCATTTGAGGTCAGGAGTTTGAGACCAGCCTGGCTAACATGGTGAAACCTTGTCTCTACTAAAAATACAAAAAATTAGCTGGGCATGGTGGTGGGTGCCTGTAATCCCAGCTACTCATGAGGCTGAGGCAGGAGAATCACTTGAACCTGGGAGGCAGAGGTTGCAGTGATCCGAGATCACGGCAGTGTACTCCAGCCTGGGCAAATGAGGGAGACTCCGTCTCAGAAAAAAAAAAAAAGAGTAGGGCACTGTGACTCATGGCTGTAATCCCAACACTTTGGGAGGCGGAGGCAGGCCAATCACCTGAGGTTGGGAGTTTGTGACCAGCCTGGCCAACATGGAGAAACCCTGTCTACTAAAAATACAAATTTAGCCAGGCATGGTGGCACATGCCTGTAATCCCAGCTACTTGGGAAGCTAAGGCAGGAGAATCCCTTGAACCCAGGAGGCAGAGGTTGCAGTGAGCCGAGATCGCGCCAGTGCACTTCAACCTGGATAACAAGAGGGAAACTACCTCAAAAAAAAAAAAGGCAGGCCGGGCGCCGTGGCTCAAGCCTGTAATCCCAGCACTTTGGGAGGCCGAGACGGGCGGATCACGAGGTCAGGAGATCGAGACCATCCTGGCTAACACGGCAAAACCCCGTCTCTACTAAAAATACAAAAAACTAGCTGGGCGAGGTGGCGGGCGCCTGTAGTCCCAGCTACTCGGGAGGCTGAGGCAGGAGAATGGCATAAACCCGGGAGGCGGAGCTTGCAGTGAGCTGAGATCCCGCCACAGCACTCCAGCCCGGGCGACAGAGCAAGACTCCGTCTCAAAAAAAAAAAAAGGCAATGAGGTTAGAATTATGGAAGGTACCTGAATTCTGCTAAAATGTAGGCCTAAATAACCGATCATCATGGAGATGAGAAGATTTGTAATTTCCCCATTTGCTCCTATAGACATCATTATTGTCAAAATTTAAGATTGATCTTTGAAGTATTTTTCAGACATTTACAATTGGGCAGAGCAGCTCGGGCCACCTGGGCCTCCTCTTCACTGGCCCCAGAGAATTGGCACCAACAAATCCTGTGATCCCTAACCAGAAACTGACTCAGCTCAGGAAGACTGTTTTGCACACTCCTAAGATTTCCTCTCCAACCAATCAGCTGCACCAATTACCTAGCCCCTTCCTCCCCATATTATCCTCAAAAACCCTAGTCTCCAGGTTTTTGGGAAACAGACTTGAGAATTAACTTTCCCCTCTCCCACTTGTTTGACCTGGTTAACCCTGGGATTATTAAACTCTTTCTTTGCTGCAAAACCCCGCTGTTTTCAATGCACTGGCTCTTTTGGGCAGAGGCGAGATGAATCTGGATGACAGACCTAGCTTCCCACGCCTTGCACCCCAGGTATTGTCCCTGTGGAAGTCTCTGGAAACGAGTACAGAGTTGACTCTTTCTGGAGTGAATGGAGACTAGAAAAGGAAACGATTTCTATTTTGTTGTGTGGGGCATCAGCGTGGAATTACACCATCACCCCACGCAGTTTCCCTTTCACATTCCAGTTTACATTTCTGTCACAGACAATTCCAGGGCTTTTAAATTAAATTGCTGAGCTTAATTTCGATAGCAGGAATTTTCCTGGATCCAATCACCAACGGTTTGCTCTGTCCCAGGGAGATCCTGCCGAGTTGCTTCATCCTCGCTGGTAAATGTCTGCCCCTAAACCAGTAAAATAGAGAAGCCCAGCGAGCCAGAAGAGGACAGCACAGGTCCCGCCTCTCCGCGCTGCCCCCGCCCCCTCCCTTCCACTCTTCACACTGTATCTCGCTGGCTGGACCTGCCCAACCTTGGTTTCCACCGTGTGTGCGCAGTTTCCTGCAGACCCGGAAGCAGTTCACCGGAATGGAAGTTGCTCCTCCACGAGTGAGTTTTCTTCTGTCTATATTAAGATTAAATAAGGGGGTAGGGCCCGGTGGCTCACACCTATAATCACAGCATTTTGAGAGACCAAGGTGGGTGGATCGCTTGAGGTCAGGAGTTCAAGACCAACCTGGTCTACAGGGCGAAATCCGTCGCTATTAAAAATACAAAAATTGATGCACGCGGTGACTCACGCCTGTAATCCCAATACCTTGGGAGGCTGAGGCGAGCTGATCACGAGGTCAGGAATTCGAGACCAGCCTGGACAACATGGTCAGACAGAAACCCTGTCTCTACTAAAAATAGTCTACTAAAGATACAAAATTAGGCTGGCGTGATGGCACGCTCCTGTAGTCCCAGCTACTCAGGAGGCTCAGACAGCGAATCGCTGGAACCTGGGAAGCCGAGGTTGCAATGAGCCAAGATCGTGCTACTGCACTCCAGCCTGGCGACAGAGTGAGACTCCGTCTCAAAAAACAAAAACAAAAACTAGCTGGGCCTGGTGGCGTGGGCCTGTAATCCCAGCTACTCAGGAGGCTGAGGCAGGAGAATCGCCTGAACTCAGGAGGTGGAGGTTGCAGTGAGCCGAGATTGCACCACTACACTGCAGCCTGGGCGACAGAGCGGGACTTTGTCTAAACAAAACAAAACAAAAAAGCCGGGAGTGGTGGCTCACGCCTGTAATCCCAGCACTTTGAGAGGTCTAGTTCAAGACCAGCCTGACCAACATGGAGAAACCCCGTCTCTGCTAAAAATACAAAAATTAGCAGGGGTGGTGGCGCATTCCTGTAATCCCAGCTACTCGGGAGGCTGAGGCAGGTGAATCGCTTGAATCTGGGAGGCGGAGGTTGCAGTGAGCCGAGATCGCACCATTGCACTCCAGCCTAGGCAACAAGAGCAAAACTCTATCTCAAAAAAAAACAACAACAACAAAAAAAAAGAAAATAAAGGAAGAAATGTAGAGAAAAGGTCGATGTCAAAGAGATGAAGGACAGCAAGATAGGGAGAGATAGAATCGGGAAGAGGTGGAATGATTTGGAGCCAGGGCAGACAGCGAGGTGCTGGGACAGCAAGAAGTAGCAGCCATGACACACAGGGCAGCAGAGAGAACCACACAAGGGTCTTCGGGATTATTGATTCAAATTCATTAAAAGGCATAGAGGCCTGTTCAGATTGTCTCTCTCTTTTTTTTTTTTTTTTTTTTT